>NC_133527.1:112135136-112435136 GCF_048544455.1 Silene latifolia | reverse complement strand
CATGCTACCATGGCATCTTGGCCCCTCCTTCTTCAAGACATCAACAAAGAGGTACACATGGACAAGGCAAAATGCAAGAGCCCTTATCCTAGCCACCTCCGAGACATTCGCATCTAATCGGTTTGAAAAGATGTTGATAAGAGCCAACATGTCCACCCCATGTGGAGCAAGAAGGAAGTTAATTTGGCTTGTTGACAAGCCCAACATGGAACGGAATTTCTCCTTGTAGCACAACCGAGTCGGAGGAAGCACCGGAACACAACCCGGCCACCCACCAATGGCTCCAACTTCTTCGGCAAGAGGACAAAGCTCACCTTCCGGGAAAACGAAAACATGGTGTTTCGAATCCCAAAACCGAGAACATGCTTCAAGAAACGAAGGTTGCACCTTGACTTGACGAAGCACCAACAATTGACAAATGATACCTGTCGAGTGAGTACCAAAAATAATATTTATAAATTCCGAACTACAACTAGTAAGCGGTAGTAAGGGTCGATCCGTAGGGAGGTAGGGAGATAATAGTTGCTTTTAATTTTAGTCTAAAGGTAACAATTTGAGGGGGTTTGGATTTTGTCTAAGACTAAATGCAAATGAAATAAATAAGCAAATAAATAAGATGATGTAAACAAATTATAGAAAGGAGCTAGTATGATCGGGTCACTATAGCTACGATGGCACATAAGTCTAGGTAAGTCTCGAAATACAGTCGTGGGGGATGGGTATGACAAGTCCTTACGGTCCAAGTCAACTAAAAGCCCCTCTCGGTCTATGCTATTAGTCCCTAGGTGTCACTAATACTAACTTTCGTTCTTGACTAGTGATCCTAATGCCTAAATTACATTATCTTACGATCTCAGCAATTTAGCCGTCTTAATTCGTTAATTTAAGTCCTTCCCTATCTTTCGATCTACGGGTTGGTCAAAACTAAGCATCTAACAAGTCTCCGCTAGGTCTCATTGATAGATATTGCACTTAACGAGTCAAACGAAGCAAATCAGACACGAAGGTGGTCGATCAACCAGCTACTCCAGTCGAGCGACCAACCGACTCAGTCGACCGACCAGATAAGCCAGTCGGTCGACTAAGCCCTAATCCGAGGGTCACCTATTCTAGTGCCATCTACGCCATAGCCCCCCTCACATCTTAGCAAAGGGTGTTTAGCTGCTCATATTGAGGATAATAACAACAATAAAATTAACAACTAAAGCAATTGAATTCATAATTAAACTAACTAAATAATTAACAAACATAAAACAAGAATTCGGCTTTGGGAAATCCAAACTAGCAATTCTAAACTACGGAACAATCAAAGCAATGAAATTGAACAAAGGAATAGAGAATACCGTAAAGAAGAACTGAAAAGAAAAAATCAAACCCGATGCAAAAGAAAACTTTATTGACGGAAAAATACTCTAAAACTAATGAATGAATCCCCGTAATGACTTGATGCCTATTCTGAAACATAGGGTTACGTTATATAGAAGTTCTTACGTAACTTTATTCCTAAAACCTAATCACAATGGGCTTCTAAAATCTAAATCTAAATTTGCGCGTCAGATTAAAATAGCGGTCGATAGACCACATAGGCCAGTCGATAGACCAACCTCCGTTGTACAGTAGCTTCTGATAATCGCGCTATGGTCGATCGACCAAGGTCATCAGTCGATCGACCAAGGGTGCTTTGTCTGAGAATGCATTCGACGAATTCTGCGCAGTAGCGCACCGATCTTAAAACAGCTGCCATTTCTTCGTTACTTGGTCAAATCAGGTGTTCTACGCGGCGTTGGAAAGATAAGAAGATAAGATTTCACCTCCAATTGGAATCACTTGATTATCAGCTCTAGAACTCGAGATATTTCCATGTGAAGCAGGCGGCAATATCGTGAAGTGCTTCTTTGCTTGTTAAACTCGTACGCACCCATGCTTTTGCTATCTTTAGGCCTTGAAACGCGCACCAAGCTCATTCCTCGAGTTAATACCTCATGTCAAATCCTATGCCAAACACTCGTGAACGGATTCGGCTCATTTTCCGCGGATTCTTCACATTTCTGCAATTTTATACAAAAACACGAAAGTAGACGGAAATAGGGAAAATAGTAGCATAAACTACATAATTGAGCTCTGAAATGCGTGTAAAATAGGGTGTAAAACATCACATAAATGACATGCATAAAACTTCCCCAAACCAAACCCTTGCTTGTCCCCAAGCAAGAACTAGACTCGATCCTAAAACCTAATGGAACGGGTTCAATCTTAGAGCGAAATGCAAACCGAATAGCCTAAACCAATTTAATGCAACAACTAACAATCAATTAGCAATGTGAATCTTGCAAACAAGTTATGTAGTCGTTAAAAATTGCTTAACCGTCAACCTTGCAAGACCTTTAAAATTGGACTCTCACGGGTCGCTCATATCACTCAATGAATACGGGTGAGTATATGTAAAAGATAGAAAGAAGTAATATTGTAATGACTCTCACCTAACTATGACCTATAAGAACATGCCTGCAATCTAATATGAAAATGATCTCTACAACCGTACATATGCATTCCAACCAAACAAATGACCATGACACATGCCGAGGTAAATTTGGATATGTGAGGTAATGGGTAAGAAGGGGCTAAGATAAATTTGGATATGAACAGAGTTAAAAGCCAAGCTAGTAACTAGGAGAACCAAATTATAAAAACATCCACTTCCTTACTCAAAATTAAATCGATGAAACGGTGCTATAACTAGCACTAAACTCACAACCCAACAACAAGTCAACTCCCTAACAATTAGAAATAATACATGGGAGTACAAAATCACCAACTCATAACAATTGCAACAGCTGATTTTTCGAATTTTCTTTCGCTACTGCAGCAAGCAGTCGATCGACCAAGTGGGACGGTCGATCGACCGTCCCCTTTTTTTTTCGAATTCCTGTTTTCTGTTTTTTTTTTTCTCTTTTTTTTTCTTTCTTTTCTCTTTCTTTCCCTTCAAAATTTCACCAACATATTCTGAACACGAGACATAAAAACCAAAATGCAATAAAATATTCCCGAACGACTACCAATACTAGCTCAGCAAGGGTAGGCTAAATATGGAATGTAGCTTATGGGACGAAAAAAGGCAAATTTGGCTTTTGTGGGGCTTATGGGTAAAATGAATAAAGGGGAACCTCTTCCACATGTGTCAACAAACCACAGACTGAATGCATACAGGTATTAAGAAAATTAAGTTCATATTTATGCATATTGATATAACATGTCTCATAAGGAGTAACTACTCACATCCTAAATGAACTGGTCATAAATGTCACCAGTTATAAGCTCTAAATCTCAGAATATAATGTAGTTTGCCAAAAATCTAAGTCAAGTTTCAAGTTTCAGCGAATAAATTAACGAAAACTCGTAGACTATGCATATATGATTCTACTAATAACATGTCAATTAGCAAGGTTTAGGCATAAAACAGCTGAAAATGCAATGTCATCATTGAAATACTACCGTTCGACTCGACCTATATGCTAAAATAAACGTGCATTTTTTGAAATTTTCAAATTTTTCCAATTTTTTTTTTTGAATTTTCTGTATATATATAGGAAATGAAATAACAAATGCAAATTGAAGTGCAATAAACGTGAAACAGAAATGCAATAAAACATATGAATGCAACGCAAAACCCTTCCCCAAACCAAATCACACAATGTCCCCATTGTGCAAAATCATATAGTGAAATAAAAAGGAAACGGGAATTTGCGTTTAAATTAACTAAACAAGATATGAAAAGGACTCGGAAACTCACAAGACTTTAAGCGCAGCAAAAGGAAACTTCCCCAAACCAGCGTGAGCTAGGAGGTTTCAGTAGCCAGCAGTGCTACCAATAAGTACCTGAAAAGACAGAAAATACCGCGCATTATCCGAGAAAACAAAAATGAAGCGGAAATTACGTGCAAAGAATTAAATTGAAGAAAGAAGTACAACAGCTACAGAGGTCGATCGACCGTTGGTCCTGGTCGATCGACTAGTTCACGATGATCAGAGGGTACTGTACTGATGAGGGCAGTCGATCGACCAGCTAGGTCAGTCGATCGACAGACCTACTTGACGAAACAACTTCATTCTTCGAATTAACTCAATGAATTGAGTTAACTTGGTCTAATAACCTGTAAATGCAGACAAAAACGCGCCCAAAAATTGCGCAGCCCATAATTATAGTCTATAGTCTTTAAAAACCAAGCACACGACTAAGAGTTTTTATTTCTAAGCAACTATGAAGTTTTATTGAAAACAAAAACAAAACACATCCGGGTTGCCTCCCGGCTAGCGCTGGTTTCGGACGGGTCCCGTTCGAACTCTTTTCCTTCAGCCAATTACTCTAATTGAGCCCAATTAAAGCAGCTCAAAGCTCGCAGCAACCTGTCAAATAACTGCGCATATGATACACAAAACTGTAAGAAGCACCATAAGATAGTAATAACATAGGAAATTAAAATGTAAAATCGTTTAAGTCTGACAAATTTCCTATGACAGCTCCCAAAATTGTCCACAAAGCTATTCTGCCCTCCAGCTAAGAGCGGAATATAAAAGCTCAAGTTAACCACAGGTGGAGAATTAACGAACTCAGGTGCATTCGGCTCAATATAATGCGAGTAGACTTAAAGTACTCTCACGGGTATGAAATGTCAGGTGGTGGAGTCTGGTCAACTAAGGGAGAAGGTGGATAATCGTCCCAAGTGCATGGGATAGTAAAGTCAAATAGGTCAATGGGGTCTCCTAAAATAGGCTCATCATCGATATTATCATAAGTATCCCATTTAGCCTCTAGACTATCACTCTCCTCATCGCTAGACTCGTCAAGATGGAGGTTCTCAAAGAGAGCCTCCAAATCGTCCTCACTAACATTGCAAGAATCATAAAGGGGTTCTAGACTATCCTAATAAAAAGGATTGTCAACCACGCTAATGGTCTCCTCTACGTCTCCGTCGGTATTTCCTAGATTGGTTTCTAAGGTCTCACCCACCCCCTCATCTGAGTCAACATGAAGAGAAAAAGTAGGTTTAAGAGATTCAGTAGCAAACCAATTAAAGAATTCTAATACCTCAATTACGGGGATTCCTTCGAAATCCCACTTACCTATAGACTCGAGGTATGCTCGCGTAAGGTCATTCATATGCCAGACAATAGTGCAACATATTTGGAGATCAGAAAAGGCATCTCGTCTGGGCTCAATAAACTCCCAAAGTCTGGCTAAATAAACACCAAAGATTTTGTTCTCTTCCTGTGGAAAACTCAGAAGGAACGACATGAGAACGGTCTCAAGGAATCGAAGCTCCTTGAGACAAGAAATAAACTAAATAAAAACAACTAAAAGTAGCGCTGCCTCCCCGGCAACGGCGCCAAAATTTGATACCTGTCGAAGTGAGTACCAAAAATAATATTTATAATTTCCAAACTACAACTAGCAAGCGGTAGTAAGGGTCGATCTGCAGAGAGGTAGGGAGTTCTAATTGTCTTTATTTTAATCTATGAATTATTGGGGGGTTTGATTTGAAATGAATCTAAGTCTAATAACATAAATTAAATAAGCAAATAAAAGTAATGAAGGATGCAAGCAATGATAAAAGAAATGCTAAGACGGTCGGTTCACTATAGCTGCGATGACACACAATCCTAGGTAAGTCCGAAATACAGTCGTGTAGGATGGGTAAAACAAGTCCTCTCGGTCCAAGTTAACTAGTAGCTCCTTTCGGCCTATGCTACCAGTCCCTAAGTCTCACTAATGCTAGCTCTCGCCCCGATTAGTGATTTTTAAAGCCTAAATTACATTATCTCTCGATCTCAGTAATTTAGTCGTCTTGATTCATTAATTAATGCCCTTCCATATCTCTCGATCTACGGGTTGGTCAAAACAAAGCATCTAACAAGTCTCCCAGGCAACGGCGCCAAAATTTGATACCTGTCGAAGTGAGTACCAAAAATAATATTTATAAATTCCAAACTACAACTAGAAAGCAGTAGTAAGGGTCGATCCGCAGGGAGTTAGGGAGATAATAGTTGCTTTTAATTTTAGTCTAAAGGTAACAATTTGACGGGGTTTGGATTTTGTCTTAGTCTAAATGCAAATGAAATAAATAAGCAAATAAATAAGATGATGTAAACAAATAATAGAATGGAGCTCGGATGATCGGGTCACTATAGCTACGATGGCACATAAGTCTAGGTAAGTCTCGAAATACAGTCGTGGGTGATGGGTATGACAAGTCCTTACGGTCCAAGTCAACTAATAGCCCCTCTCGGTCGATAGACCACATAGGCCAGTCGATAGACCAACCTCCGCTGTACAGTAGCTTCTGATAATCGCGCTATGGTCGATCGACCAAGGTCATCAGTCGATCGACCAAGGGTGTTGTACAGTAATGCATTCTGACGAATTCTACAGCGCGCACCGATCTTAAAACAGCTGCCATTTTTTCGTTACTTGGTCAAATCAGGCGTTCTACATGGCGTTGGAAAGCTAAGAAGATACGCTTTCACCTCAAAATCGAATCACTTGATTATCAGCTCTAGAACTCGAGATATTGCCATCTGAAACAGGCTGCAATATCGTGAAGTGCTTCTTTGCTTGTTAAACTCGTACGCACCCATGCTTTTGCTATCTTTAGGCCTTGAAACGCGCACCAAGCTCATTCCTCGAGTCAATACCTCATGTCAAATCCTATGGCAAATACTCAGGAACGGATTCGGCTCATTTTCCGCTGGATTCTTCACATTTCTGCAATTTTATACAAAAACACGAAAGTAGACGGAAATAGGGAAAATAGTAGCATAAACTACATAATTGAGCTCTGAAATGTGTGTAAAATAGGGTGTAAAACATTATACAAATGACACGCATCAACCAACTCCCATGCAAGCGAGTTGATACTTTTCCGGAGGTGACAAATCCCGGCACCATTGTCGCAATGCGTTCTCAAAAGCATCCATGAAATATTTTTGTGGAAGAAGAAGAGGTTTTGTAGAGATGATTTTGTGTTTCGGATGATGAAACAATGAAGCGCAAACGTCCCTATTTATACAAAATGATCAGCGTATTTTTCAGAAAAAGGGGAGAGCCGGCTTCTATCGCGAGGCTGCTCGCGCCTCTTTGAGGCTTCTCCAGGATTCCCGCTGTTGACTTGTCTCTTTCAACACGTGTTTTCTCCTGACACCTCAAACCTCCCGCCAAGAAGCTCGCGCCTCTTCGGGATGATCCGGGACATTTTGTGTTTCCTCACACTCACATTTCCTTGTTTTCGCGTTTTACGAAATCCGACACGGTTTCCATGACGCAGCTTTAAACATACGGATTTTTCTTTCTTTTTTTAAGGGGGGAAGGGCTAGTCGCCCCGATCCGCGATGGATCGTTTCCATGTCAGTCGAAATTCCGAATTTTTTTTCGCTTTTTCGCAAATTCTCCATCAAAAAATCAAAATCGAAGATTGATAACACAACATCAATTTTCCTCAAAAACTCAAGCACTCACAAATTCGAGTCTTGACCTCAAAAATCAAATGTACTTGCAAAAGCCCTTTTCTAAAATTCTTTCCTGACGGTTTGAGTTTGATTTTTTCGAGTCAATTTTTAATAATTTGGACGCAATTTAATTCACGACACGAGTTAATTGCTAAAATTTTCAAATTAATTCCTTTTGAATTCCAAACGTGATGATTTGTCACGGAATTTTCAAAATTCATTTCAAAATTTCAATTTTAACTTCAAGTCATGTTGGTTAATTTTGATTTTCAATCAAATGCTTTACGTGTTTTCAATCAAATGCTTCTACGTGTTTACATTTATGTATATGTGCTATCTGTTGCCTGTTTTCTACACTAACGATGCAGGAACTGGTGCAAACATCAAATGGAGAATCATCAGCCGACAGCGCTCCTCCGAAACACAAAACAAAAAGCCAAAAAATCACAAAAAACCACAATCCAAAAACACATATATACAAACCGCCTCACGCAAAATACATCGACAAACGTCTATCATACAGACACTGGCCTAAAACAAACGTCTATCATACAAACACTGGCCTAAAACAAACGTCTATCATACAGACACTGGCCTAAAACAAACGTCTATCATATAGACACTGGCCTAAAACAAACGTCTATCATACAGACACTGGCCTAAGACAACGAACTGGGGGCTATCCGCCACCTACCGATCTAAGCACTCTTTATCCTCTCAAACGGAAAAGAAAGAGAGCAACATGGGGAACAGAGGAGCAACAATGGAAGCAGGGGTGATTACCATTATGGTAATACCCCGTTCCTGCTCCACGACAAAAAAGAAGACAGTGCCTTGCAGACATCGGAAGACGAGGAGGCCAAGAACCATAATGCGATGCACCACCCCGGTACTGAACTAAACTCATCGGCCACCCTGTCTATAAGCCACAACGAAAAGGACAAGGCCGGCCATATCAGCCGCCTCTCCTCCTCTACGGAAGCATCCTCCACCACCGCCTCGAATACGGTAGCGTCCCCGGCCGCTACAGCCCCTCTAGGATCGACTTCCTCCTCCAAAGCCTCAACAACGGACCCCATAAGTCCCAGACGATACCCTGCGATAAAAAAAAACCAACAACAACAAACAAAAAAACGTCAACCGGAATTTCAGCATTACGACGGCATGAAATGGATATATCCAAAAAAAAACACAACCTGCAATGCAAAACAAGGGCAATCCCGCCCAAAATCCAACAAAACCATTCACAAAAAAAAACAAACACAAAAACGACTCGCCCCTCTTTTCAAGCAAAAGACAAGTCAAAACGACAAAAACGGCATTTTAAGACCCATCCAAGGTCCGCCTACAAACCAAAATACATTCCCGACATAATGGGGTATTTTTCTACGGCTAAAAAAGGCAATTCATACGCTAATTTGAGCCAAAACCGGTTAAAAATTCAAAAACGACCGCAAAAGGCAAACGTGATTTTATCACGCCTCAAGGTGACCTAAATTACCAATAAGGTCCATTTCAAGGCAAACTGACTCAATTCAAGCCCAAACAGGCGCTTATTTCGTCAGACGTAAGACCGTCACAAAAGGCAAAAATCCAATTGTGCCCACAAATATCCAACGAAGGTCCATAAATGGCGAATACGGGTTTTCCCAACTACAATGCAACCTAGTGGGACCCACTACCCAAGCAAATTATCTTGGCATTGCGAAATGAGACGGTTTCTCGCCTCACTCACGTTTTTCGAGCATAGGGAGCGGGAATGGGGACCAAAATGCAAATTAAAAGCACCCCTATACTCCAAAACAGGTTTCTAACCTAATGCAAGCATCAATTTCACTCGAAATGGGCTCAATCAAAAACGTCCAATTTGATTTTCTAGGGTAAAATTCGCCCTAATTCAATCAAGCTAAGGATCAACAATTTTAAATGGATTCAAGAGGAAATACATACCTTGAGATGACATTGTTGATGATGGCACGAGTGGAAGCTAGCAAAGGTCCTTGAAATGACGATTTTTGCGGGTTTTTGTGTCGAAAGGAAGAAGATGAAGTGAGGTTGATATGCGGACCAACCTCGCGTCTTTTACAGAAAAATAGGGAAGCCCCTTTGGTTCGCCAGGTGGCTCGCGCCTAAACCAGGCCTCCCCTTTGCTCTTTCAGCGGATTTTGGGCTTTAGCCCAATTTCCCGTGATAAACTTCAAGTTTTCATTCGACGATATTAAAGGTCGTCATTTTCTCAAAAACAAAAACAAATACTGAAAATTCAAATTCACTATTTTCGAAGGCTTTAAACGACGGCACATAAACCGTCACTCCAATAAAATAGTGAAATTTTAAATTCGCTATTTTCAAAAAATTTCAAGCAAACGGCGATCAAAACCGCCAATTTCAAAAATAATGGTGAAATCAAATTCACTATTTTCCTTAAATAATAGCGAAAATTCAAAAAACCGCTATTTCTCCAAATTTTAAGCGACGACAATTAAAACCGTCATTTTCAAGATAATAGTCGGAAATTGAATTCCACTATTTTCACCACATACGTCAACGACGGCACATAAACCGTCACTTCAATTAATAGCGAAGATTCCAAATTCACTATTTCTTACAAATGTCAACGGCGGCATATAAACCGTCACTTCAAACGCAATAGCAAACTCAAATTTGCTATTTTCCTTCAAAATTAAAACAAACGGCGATCAAAACCGCCACTTCAAGTTCAAAGAATAACGACGAAGGGTGAAGATTCCCAATTCACTATTCCTTCAAATACCAGCAGGGGGCTTCCTCGCGGAACCCGCTCATTCCAAAAACGGTGATAGTGAAAATCCATGCTCACTATTCCCACAGCGGCATCACGAGTTTGCTACTTTTAAAACAAGCCCATTTGACGCGGCTATTCCCATGGTCCATAAACCGACCGTACCATGGCTGGCGAGCCTTTGTCCGCGAACTTCCAAGGACAGATCCCGAAGATGTCTCGGGTACATTTCCTTACCTTTGGCTGGCGAGCCTTTGTCCGCAAACATTCGAGGACAGATCCCGAAGATGCCTCGGGTACATTTCTTTACCTTTGGTTGGCAAGCCTTTGTCCGCAAACATTCGAGGACAGATACCGAAGATGCCTCTGGTACATTTCCTTACCTTTGGTTGGCGAGCCTTTGTCCGCAAACATTCGAGGACAGATCCCGAAGATGCCTCGGGTACATTTCCTTGTCATGGCTGGCGAGCCTTTGTCCGCAAACATTCGAGGACAGATCCCGAAGATGCCTCGGGTACATTTCCTTACCTTTCAAGGACAGATCCCGAAAATGCCTCGGGTACATTTCCTTACCTTCCACGGATAGATCCCAAAAATGGCTCGGGTACATTTCCTTACCTTTGGCAGGCGAGCCTTTGTCCGCAAACACATCAAGGACACATCCTGAAGATGCCTCGGGTACATTTCCTTCCCATAGCTGGCGAGCCTTTGTCCGCAAACGTGCAAGGACATATCCGAAGATGCCTCAGGTATGACTCCTTCTTATGGCTGGAGAGCCTTTGTACGTAGTCTTACGGACTTTAAACGACCCGCACGGACAGTCGACAGACTCTAAAATGTTCCCGACGACAAGTCCTTGACTCGTACCCTCGAGTCACCTTGGCGTCGCCCTTCCCGACGGCAGGTCCTTGGCCCGAATCCTTTCGAGCCGCCTCGACGTCGCTTGGGTCTCCAGGTTGTAATCTTCGATTGACCTGGGGGCTCTACTTTGACTTTCGCCCTGTCCAAGCCTCAATCAAAGTGGGGGCTCTGTAGATACCCAGTATCTGCTGAGATTCCAACAAACACCCCGATGATTATCGAACTACAAGATGTTTTGGAATCGCGGCGTTTGATCGACAGTTTGTGTACAACTTTACGTCGGAAAACTTAAAACGATTTCGAAAATAAAACATTTCAAAACATTTCAAAAATACCTGTAGTGTTTAATGCACGACGTCGGGGTCGCAATGACACTAACTAGAGTCAAAATCGACACCAGACCAAAAACCGACTCAAAAATTCAAATCCCGACTCCAACAACGAGTCAACCCGAGTCAACCACCAAAAACAAAACTTTTCAAACCTTCTACCTTAAGTTTTCCCGGATTCATGTTGGTCAAGTACCAAACATGTGACTACAAAACCTAGGATAGAACAAATCATGATTGCGTTTGTTGTGAAAGTGACAACACAGCTCGAAGACCCGCGACGTGGCTCGCGCCTCTTTGAGCAGCCCAAGTGGCCACGTCGCTTAAAACTCACACAACCATTCATTCTCCTATAAATACCCCTCAAATGCAACCAATTTGAGACTTACGCGAGTGTCCGCCCCCTCTTTCTCGCTTAAAATTCTCGACTCGACTTCTTAAGTCACAATTGGACGCGTATTTACGACCTACCAATCGTAAACACGAGCCTTACACATTTTTTGGTACCGTTATCGCGCATTAAACCACTTGACCGACCATTTCGACCACTACACCATCACTAAACTTTTAAAACACTCTTTTTACTTACCAAAACGGTTTTAAACCGAGTTTTTTCCGATCAAACGAGTTATTACACTTACGTCGGTCACTCGCCATAACCAAACATGTAAGTATGAGGGTTTAAAAATCCTCTTTTATTATGTTTTCATTCGTTTCATGACTATAACATGCTAAAACATACATAACATGAACCAAAATATGGAATAAACGAGCCAAAACTGATTTTTGGTCTGAGGCAGAAGCCCCTTAGGTCGCCAACTAGCCCGCGTCTAAATGGGGTATTCAGACCAGAGATCAACCGTGTTTGTTCTCGTTATTTCCATTAATCCATTTTTCATATTTGTAATCGGTTTTCACCATTTCAAGCATTTTCGAATCCTTTTTATTTGATTTCACTTGTTTTAACCATAAAGCATTTTTCACCCTTGGTTCCTAATACCATGACGGTTAAATCCGTGTTTTGGTGATAATATTTGGTTAATGACATTTAGAAGGTATTTTAAAGCCTTTTATTTCATTTCTTTACATTTTCAAACAAACATATTAGTCCCCAACACAAAGTCATCCTTGGTTCTACATACCATGCCGGATTTTAACCCGGGTACGATGACGAGTATCGACTAATAACATTAAAATGAACTCAAAACAATTAGTCCATAATCATTTTCAAAACTATTCATGTCAAGATTGTCAAATCGAACCCGACACCGAATATTATCAAAATAATGGTGATTATTCAAGTCTAGTTCTTCAAATCAACAAATGCGGTCTAAAAGACCAATTCAAATCAAACCGGGTTCAAATACCCATTTTCAACACGTTTTATAACGTTCTCTAAAAGTTCAGAACACGGCACATAAACCGTGGGCTATCCCGCGACTAAACATGCTCTCCATTTCTCATTTTCAAAACCAGAGGGAGGCCCCTTACACCGCCGGCTGGCTCGCGCGTCATATAGCCGTCTGGTACAGGGCCTGTTCCCTTCCAGCATTAGTCTAGGACGACCCCGACTCCGGTTAACCCGGATATAGGACGGATCAGATGACTATTTGATTATCCAAAACCATATTTGCAAAATGCCTTACTAAGACAAATGGATCATGTTATGCACCCTAAACCTAATATGGTAAATGGATGTTTAATTTCCGTCTTGCATTCAAATCAACCATTAATCCAACTCGACATCTTATACTTGATACTTGGATTAAATCAACCGACTTACAAAGCTCTCATATGTTAGGTTTAAATTATTGGATGCGCATTCATGCATTTAAACCGTTTTATAAACTTTTGCATTCAACCAACCAAGATCGATCAGTAGAGGCCGCTAAACGCGGGCGGGATTGGGTGTCTGATTAAAGGGCTTCCCAATACGTACCTTCACCTCTTACTCAGAAACTTTGGATAGTGGACGACCTTATCCAGGGCGTACGAGAGTCATTCTAGAGATAGGATGCTAAAGAGGGACGATTTCCTTATCTTTAGTACCTTTATCAAACGCTCCTTTGTGCTTCGATTTGACCAAGGTATAAAGCGGAATTCGAATGGGTTCCAGGCATCCCACAAATGCTTGGTGGTGACTCCGAACATCTCTAATCGTTTCGAGACCCTTACCGAGACGAAACCGACCGATCTAAAATGATCCGGTAGAAAGCATCTATACGCCGCCGAGCGTGGCATTCAAAAGACCGCTGCATGTACACAGATTGGCTTGGCGTGCAGGTGGCCCGTGACTACGGATTGGTAGGTGGCCCAAATCCACAAACCGAGACGTGGCCCATGTCCACAATGTGATAACAGTGGGAGCATCTTTCAAGTTAAAGAGCCCAAGTCTGGTAAGATGACTAGACATAAACTAAGATAAATTCATGTCATTAGACATGACATTGAATAGAAGCAAATGGCAAAAATAAAGTTGGAATATATGGATATATGGTATATCCACTTGCCAAGTTTTTATTGCAATTCAATTAGTGTTAAAGAGACACTATAGATTATAAGATATGAATTAATAATAGTGTATTGACTATTCATATATGATAATCACAATTATCGTTTGAGTTTCTTTAAACTCATCCATTAGTTTGTTATATCCAAATGGGTTGTAGAGACAAATTGAACCCCATTAAAGTGAACTGGATTGACATAGTACTCGCCCCTAGTCACTTAGAAGAGGTGATGTTTCGAAGTGACTAGAGTGTGATGCGATTGATGGCAAGTTCAAGTGACATAGTGTCATATGGGAGGACTAGTCAATCACATAGGCAGACTGTGTGGGACACTCTGTCGGGCAGTGACCGCTTATAGAGTTCTGGTAATTCATAAAGCTTGATCGTGGAAAGGGCTGCTGTAGTATTCTTATGAGTCAATTCTTTTGACTAGAGACTATTCGCCCAAGTTGGCACAAATTTTTGATTTACTTTGATTTATGCTCTACGACTGTCGTAAATGAGATCAAATGGGTATATTTAGGGTTATGATGGAACTGTGGCTAAACAAAGGGAATAGTGCGATAGGAATTATCCACCCCCTTGTCAGGGTTGTTTGAAATCTCAAGGCCACTCGAGGAGTAGTGAACTGGAAATGCATGGACATGCTCGGAAAGTATCTATGGTAGATAATTCCGGTCAGACAGTTACACTGCAGATCAATGAAACCACTCAAGATATGATCAAATGCAAGTACGGTCTGCGAGACACCTTGCATTGAGTGGGAGATTGTAATAGGATAAGAGAATTGGTGACGCACACTTGTCTCGGACAAGTGGGAGATTGTTGGATTATGTGTCCTCAACAATAGTGCGATCACGTGTTTAAATCTCATATTAAGAATGCATAAGGGATGATTCATTTATATAGTCAACTGATCATCATTAATCGGTAATGATTGGCTAACTACAGTTTGACATTACTGTCCTTTGACGGTGGTGATCAGTTGATCCCTTATGGTCACACCTAAAGGACAATTCCCTTAATAGACAAATTGATAAATTGTATGATTATACAAGTTAATCAATTCCTTAAAATTGAATAATTCAATTGTGAGAGAGATTATATATATATATATCTTATTGAAATGGGTTTAAATACGATTTATTTTAGTAATTGAAATACTTTATTACTAAAATTGATTATTGTTTGTGAAACAATTGAGATAAGAATGAATCGTCCATTATAATTACAATATGTTGTGAATTATAATTATATGACCCATTTTTTTTATGTGATCAAGTATCACTAGTCAATTGATTGTATGTAATGTAATTAATTTATAAAATGATATTTATTTGATAAATATGTATTAAATTAATTAATAACATGTAACATACTACATGTGAGATATTGTGACAAATGACAAATTGACAAAATAAAATGGTAGTCCATTTTATGTTAAATGGACTGAAAATATGGATGGTGTAGGGTGTGAGAATGATGTTATTTTATTAGATAAAATGAATGTCATCATGGATAGTGCATACTAGCTTACATGCCTATGATGTTAAGAGGAGAAAAAGAAAAAGTAAGATTCCAAATTTTGGCACTACTCCCTTGCCCCCCACTGGTTTTCCTATTCTCTTTTAAGAGAATTTTGTTCTCTTATTAACACTACACACAACCACATTCATTCATGCATGCAAATTCTCTTCTACTCTCACAACTCTCTAAAATGGTTTAGAATCCTCATAAATTGTTCAACACAAATTCTAAATACAATATTAGATTACTAGTGTAATAATAAGAATATTATTAGAATTATTTTAAGGGTACTAGTGTATTAATCTAGTTAATTAGTATACTAGTTTAAGGGATTAGTCTTGGGTGCAATCAAAGGAAAATCTCTACATTGGGATTTTTGGCGGATTATCCAACATATTATAGCTCAAGAACAAATAAGGAAGGTGACCTTATTTGTGCCCTATTTCGAACCATATCACAATGTAAGGGACATTGTTTTTTTTTACAAATCTCTTATTTTATTATGCATGCACTAGATCTAAAAAACAAATAATAAGAGGTATATGAACCTATCAGATGGCCCCTTGATCTGATGGATTGTGCCATGGTGTCACCTCAGGTCAGTTACTGGAGTCTCATCTTTGGACCCGACACGGTCAGTTCGTGACCCTGGCTTGGAAATCATGGTTTTCATTTTTCCGCAGAGATTGATGAGGCAAGTGGGCCTTAGGCAGAAAATTCTAAAGCTTGATACCGTTCCTCAAACTGCCTTGGTACATACTTCGAAGTCTTGTCGAGAGTGGGTAATTCGGTGGGCCTAGAGGAACATGTGGTTCATACCAGTTCCTGTTGGCTCCTTATGGGTATCTGACTAATATTTGCAATGGAGAAAGGCTGGTACTCCTGAAGAGCATGAGAAGCTGAGGAAGCACGAGCCCGTGGATTATAAAATCCGCGAAGTAGCAAAGGAGAACCAAAAGTACTTGAATGAGGAGGAAGAAGAGGCCGGATTCCGAGTCGCTCGTCCGTCGAAGAAGCCGAAAACCGCTTCTGCCGAGAAGATGGTGATGGATCGAAATGGTAAAGCTAGACCGCGAAAACGACCGTTGGTGATTAGGTCGGAGATAACGCAAAAGCGCCCGGCTCGTGGTCGAGACAAGAAATATGACAACGGTGACAAAGGCAAAGGGAAAATGGAAGAATAGCCTTAGTCATTAATTATAGTATTATTTATTATTATTTGGGTTGTAATAAACAACAGGTTTTTGGAACCTAACCTAGCATTTATTTTCAACATTGTTATTTTATGTATTTGGCATATTATTATTATTTATGGAACAATGAATAAAAGATTTATTATTTAATAAACTGTTATGATTTTTCTTTTACTTATCCTTGTCGAATTTCAAATGCAAATGCAAATGTCCTTCTATTTATATTTTAAAATAATGGGTTGTATCGGGTGAAGGATTGCCTACGTATTCATTAAAAAAAAATGAAATCAAATGCTGTGTGTAGTTCGAGTAAATGTAAAATAATAATTGTTCGAAGCAAGAGCTTGTAATGAACTTTAAAAAAATAAGCATAAGCTTTACTTACTCCTAAGGAAAGTACAATTCAATTTTGATGATGTGAGGATGACAAAATGTCGAAATGCAAGAGCAAAATGACATAAGCTTTCTTTCAACGGGTCAAGGGCCATTTTTATTTCGTGTCGCAAGAGCGGCACATGCGTGTTACACGAGACGAGTTTCTGTCCTATGCTAAGGGTAGTATCGTTTCAGTTGGTCTAGGATGGTTGGGTTAGAAAATTCATTCACTAAGAAAGGTCCGGCCCAGTTTGGTTTAAACTTTCCTCGTGGATCGAAAGGTAGGAGAGCTCTGACTGATTTAAGCACCAAATCTCCTTCTTTGATGTTCCTGGGCTTAACCCATTTACTAAAGGCTCGTTTGATACGCACCTGATACGTCTGCATATTATGTAATGCGCGCACCCTTCGTTCGTCTAAGAGGATAAGTTCCTCATATATATCCCTATTCCATTCAGCTTCTCGTATTTGACTTTAGAACAAAATGCGTAGGGATGGGATTTCTAATTCAACTGGTTGCACAGCTTCCATGCCATAGGTTAAAAAGAAAGGAGTAGCCCCAGTGGGCGTCCTTACTGATGTGCGATATCCCTATGGCGCAAAAGGTATTTTTCTAGGCCAATCTCGATAATTGTCGTTCATTTTCTTGAGGATCATGATGACATTCTTGTTAGCTGCCTCTACTACGCCGTTAGTTTGGGGTCTTTACGGCGAGGAATGGTGATGTTTGATTTTGTATTTGGCTAGCAATTGTGCAGCTTCGGCCTGGAAATGTGACCCGTTGTCACTGATGATTTCAAGCGGGCAACCATATCGACAGATGATATTAGTTTGTATGAACTTTGCCATATGTTTAGCTGTAAGACCAGTGTAGGATGCTGCTTCGACCCATTTAGTAAAATAGTCGATAGCTACCAAAATGAAACAGTGACCTCCTGTTTCAGCTGCAATGATTTTCCCAATGATGTCTATTCCCCAAGCGGAAAATGCCCAAGGAGATGTCATGGTGTAAAGCATTGAGGGAAGGACATGCTGCACATTTCCGAAGATTTGGCAGTTGTGACAGTGCCTAACATACTTGATGCATTCTGATTCCATTGTCGTCCAATAATACCCAAGACGTGTAATCTTCTTTGCCATCATGGGTCCACTCATGTGAGGACCACATTCTCCATCATGAACTTCTTCCATTATTTTATGTGCCTGTGAACGATCAAGGCAACGCAAGACGATACCAAGAGGTGTCTTTTTGTATAATTCTCCTTGCATAAGGAGGTACTGAGAGGCGAGTAGACATATGGCACGTTGTCCCCTCTTGTCCATATCTGGTGGGTATGTACCATTAAGTTTGAAGTTTAGAATGGCTTGGAACCAAGGTTCCTCTAGTCTTTCTTCTTCATCTGTAAGGAGGTGTACGTAGGCCAGTTCTGACCGCCGTTTGATGCATAAAGGCATTTCAACCATGGTGTCTGGCATATTAATCAAAGATGCAAGTTTTTCAAGAGCGTCTGTAAATTGATTCTCTTTACGAGGTAGGTGTAGATAAGTGACCTGATCAAAGAATTTGGCGACTTGATCTGTCCTAGCTTGATAGGGTGCTAGACTTTCACTTCGGATTTTCCAAGATCCTGTAACTTGGTTAATGATCAAGGATGAGTCTCCATGAACTCGAAGATTCTTAATGGCTAAGCTCACTGCTGCTTATAGTCCAATGAGGTAAGGTTCATACTCTGCTGCATTGTTTGTCACCTCGAAGTCGAGTTTGACTGAAAGTGGTGTATGCTTGCCTTTAGGAGAAATGAGCAACACTCTTATTCCAAATTCACTTAAATTCAATGCCAAATAAAAAAAATATCCTAAGAGTCTATACTGGTCTGTAGGATGTCCTCGTCTGGAAATGACCACGTGTCTATTTCTTGGGTATCGTTGATAGGATTATCTGCGAAGAATTCAGCAACGACGCGTCTCTTTATGACTTTCAAAGGTACGTACTTGAGATCAAATTTTGAGAGCATTAAGGTCCATCTTGCCAAACGTCCATTGCGGACGGTTTTCTCAAAGATGTATTTGACATGATCCATCTTAGAATACACCTTGACAGAGTAGCTAAGCATATAGTGGTGTAGCTTCTTCGTTGCCCACACAAGAGCGAGGCATGTCTTTTCGAGAGGTGTATACTTACTCTCGTACTCCAAAAACTTCTTAGTAAGGTAGTAGATAGCTCTTTCTTCTTTTCCAATGGTCTGCACGAGCATAGCCCCCATAGCCGTTTCAGTGATTGTGTGATATAAACCAAGAGGTTGATCTCGTTGGGGAGACATTAGCAGTGGTGGTTTGGCCAATATCTCTTTAATCCTGTCGAACGCCTTTTGACAGTCGTCGTCCCATATGGTATGATCTTTTTTCTTTAGCTTTTTGAAAATAGGTTCAAAGATCATAGTGAGCTTCGATATGAATCGTCTTATATACTGCACATTGCCTAGAAATCGTCTAACCTCCTTTTCTGTTTGGGGGTTGTGGCATTTCGTAAAAAGCTTTGATCTTGGATGGATCAATTTCTATCCCTCTCTGGCTAACTACATATCCTAAAAGCTTGCCTGATGTGACTCCGAACGCACATTTCTTGAGGATTGAGCCTCATGTTGTACTTGCGCAATCTTCGGAAGAATTTACGAAGGTTATCGATGTGCCCTTTTCTATCCTTAGATTTGACAATCATATCATCTATATATACTTCTACTTCTTTATGCATCATGTCATGTAGTAAAGTGGTCGCAGTGCGTTGGTATGTAGCTCCAGCATTGATTAGCCCAAACGGCATAACAGTATAACAATATCTACCCCACTCAGTGACAAAGGCTGTCTTATGCATATCTTCTATGGGCATTTTGATCTGGTTATACCCTGCATACCCGTCCATGAAGGATAACAACGCGTGATCTGCTTTATTATCTACCAATATGTCGATGTGTGGTAGAGGGAAGTCGTCCTTGGGACTCGCTTTGTTCAAGTCTCTGAAATCAACACAAACCCGGATTCACCCATCCTTTTTGGGTACGGGGACTGTGTTAGCCACACAGTCTGAATACTCGGAAACTATGATGAACCCGACTTTGAATTGCTTATCGTCTTCGTCTTTGATCTTAAGAGCCCACTCGGTCCTCATCTGAGGGAGCTTCTATTTTACAGGTTTGAAACCTGGTTTGATTGGAATGCGATGTTCTGCAATATCCATGTCGATCCCTGGCATGTCCTTGTAAGACCAAGTGAAAACGTCTTTGAACTCGTGTAGGATGCCGATGAAATTGGCCCTTTCAGTTGGGTCTAAGGTCATCCCTATCCTAAGTTCTTGGGGTTCTAGTTCGGTTCCTACATTGATGGGTTCAGTGTTCTCTATAACTGGTGCACCTTCCCCCTCTTTTAGCATCTCTTTAATTATATAGGGAGTTAATTCGACTAAGTCTGGGTTAGGATCATCCTCATTATCATCGTAAATAGAATTGCATTCAGAAAAACACGATTAAGCAGAATCAGATTTATTCATATTAAATTTTGAAAAGAGCTGAAATAAAGAAGCCATCTGTTCAGTAGTCAGTGTCGGTAAAGGGACAGCCGCTGGGACATTTCCCAAGTTGTCGTTACTATGTGATGCTATGCTAGGAGAAACAACGGGATGGGGAGTGACGACAGAAGAAGATTCTCCAGCGACTTCTCTAGACTCAGACTCTGATTCCGACTCTGACTCCGACTCTGACTCGAATTCATCGTCTTCGGGTTCTCCTTTGAACATATCTTCTTCTCTAGTAGTGACCTTGAAGAGCTTTACTTGGTTGTTGGTCCATTTGATCGACTTTCTCCATCCTTTCTGCTGATTTGAGTTGGTGTTAATAATTAGCGCTGTTGGGTTGAAATAGTCATCTTGAAGTATCATGGTAATGATCTCATCCTGTGCTGCTCTAACGAATCGGTCTTCTCCAAACAGAAGGCTAACGGCTTGTTCGTCTAGACAAGGTGTTTGGCGAGTTTCTACGGTAGGAACCGTTTCTGAATAGATAAATTACCAATCATGGAAGACCTAGATTCAAGCTTGTTTTGTTCCCCTATAATGCCAAGGTTCGGGAAATACGTGAAAGTATTCATGACTCCCTTTCCTGACGAAGCATCCATTTAGGGTAGGAAGATAGGATCGCATCTGGATTCCTTTGTCTTTACGGTCTTAAAACTGAGTAAGCATTTCTAAGGCTTCTGCTTTCGTGGGCTTGTATCCCAAACCTAATGGTATCCTTTGAGAATTTCCTTCTTTATAAGGTGAAAAGGTATTCTTTTTGGCGGGGTTTACTGGCATTCCTGGGAAGTATCCCACAGACTTGAGTATGTGGTTGACCACTAAATTTGAGTATGGGTTGAAGTATAAAGGCGCCAGCTCGCTCTCTATAAGATTTATGCTTTGAAATCCCCCAAGCTCGTATACTGGGTCTGTGACTACTTGGTTGCTTGACATTTTCTCTATCACGGCCTTGATAGGTGACGAAGTGATCGTCACTACTTTGCCATCTACAGGAATCTTGATCTTCTGGTGCAAGGTGGATGTTACCGCTTTGGAAGCGTGAATCCAGGGCCTTCCTAGAAGTATATTAAAGGACACCTCGATGTCCACTATCTGAAAATTAACCTTTCGCTTGATTGGCCCTGTGGCTATAGTAAGGTTAATTAGCCCTACTACTTTACGTCGAGTTCCATCGTATACTCGAACACCTTGGTTGGTAGGAGTCCAATCTGATTCTTTTATACCCAACATGTATGTGGTCTTCAGTGGTATGACGTTGACTGCAGAGCCATCATCCACCAAAGTCATTGGTACGTTCTTCTTTAAGCATGTGACTGTAATGTATAGAGCGAGGTTATGATTGACGCCGAAAGGAGGCAAATCCTCATCTGAAAAAGTAACTGGGTTACTTAGCTTGACTAAGTCATGGAAGACTAGGTTGACTACGTCATCAGGTGTAGAATCGTGCGCTACGTTCAGTTTAGCCAATGCTTGCATTAAAGCTTGATGGTGAGGAAATGAACTCGCAACTAGTTGCCAGACTGAAAGATCAGCCTTTGTCTTTTTTAGTTGTTTTAGTAAATGGTCAGCAGATATATCTTCGCCATCATTTGGTGTGATGACATTGGTGTTAGTAGCTGGACCATTAACAGTAGGACCTTTTTGAGAGACATTTTTATATGGACGTCCTGAGCGAGTAAGGTGGTCTATATCTTGACTTTCGCTAACTTTGACTATATCCTCACTGATCTTGACTAGATAGTGTTCCGTGAGGTATTCGTCTTCATCGTCGTCCACCCATATTCAGTTGACAATACTGAGCTCCCTCAACCTGATGACATCAGCTTCCAGACTGATTATTTGCTCGACTAGATTGTCGACTACTGCGATTACCTCTTGTATCGTAAATTCTTGAGATAGAGTTGGGGCCAGTTGCACGTTTCTCTTAGGTATAGTGCTTGGATTGCGTAGGGATGCCTCTACAGCTTCTAGCTCTGAAACTTTCCTACTTACACTCTTTGCCCATGCGATAAAATCAGCAATGGTAGGAGAGATGGTGGAATGACTCCCCTTATTTTCTAGTGCATGAATCTCGTCTTTGACTGGAGAAATGAGGTGCGAACAATCCATGGTGGATTCTTATCTGTGATTGTCAGAACTCCAAGAGGATTCTGAGTATTGTTAGGCTTGCTTGCGGGAGGTATTGGTAAATGACCATCTTCGATCATATCCTGAATGACATGTTTCAATTTAAAGCATTTCTCCGTATCATGTCCCTTGCCTCCATGATATTCGCTGTATGCGTTCTCATCCCAGAATTTAGACTTCTTCTCTAGGTCAGGTGTAGGTCCAATGGGTTGGAGCTTACCTTGTTTCATCAGCCTTTTCAGAGCAGCGGAATATGATTCACCAACATAGGTAAATTTCCTTTGTGGGTTGTTCCTCTTAGTAGATGGTTCGACAAGGTTAACCTCATCGATTTTGCTAGTGGAGCCATAAGAACGACTCGTTGAACCCTGATATCAGCGACCTACCATTTTGGACAAGAGTCCTTTACGAATGTCGTCTTCAAGTCTCGTTCCTAGAACAGTCAAGTCTTTGAAAGACTTTATGTTTTGGTACCTCAAATGGTTCGCATAAATGGGTCTCAAATTATCCACGAACTTTTCCACAAGGGTGGCTTTGTCTGGGCGTTCAACAAGTTGTGTGATAGTCTTTCTCCACCTACTTAGGAAGTCGGTGAAGCCTTCTTTCTCATTTTGGGTAAGAACCTCTAGAGTGCGTATATTATTGACTTGGATTTCGGCATTATCTGCGTACTATTTGGTGAACTAAATTGCGGCATCATCCCAGGTAGCAATTTTCTTGTGTTCCAAGGAGTAGAACCATTGTTTAGGGATAGCATCGAGAGATGAAGGAAAGATCCTTAAGAACATCTCTGGTTTAATGCTTTTGATAAACATGTAATCTTTGAAAGCACGGATATGGTTCAAAGGGTTTTCATGCCCCTTAAACTTCGGGATATCACTCATGTTGAAGTTAGTTGGCGATTGAGCATTTACCGCCTCATACTTGCAGTTGTTTTCCCTGTAGATGTCAACTCCTTTGAGGTACATTAGTTGCTCCTCCAAATATTGGAGTCGCTTTTCAGCTTCAGTAGGACCTGGAGGAATATTACTTCTGTTTGTCCAACAAAGGGTGGAAGGTTATCATGCACGACCATGTCGGGAATATCATTCTCTGCAGGAGGAAGTCTAGTTTCTACAGCAACAATCCGACTTTCAATAGCATTAAGGCGAGCATAAGCTTGGTCTTAACTTGTTTGGAGACGAATGAGCGCGGCTAGGATTTGTTCATTACCATTCACGGGTTGTTCGGATCGACCATTAACGCTTCCTTGACTACTTCTCACCATCTTGGAAACTGGGAATAAGAGGTCGACGACAAATCAACACACGATCGACCATTTTCGCACACTTACTCAAGAAAATACTTTAAACTCGTGAAGCGGGCGTGTGCCACCGTGTCCATTGTGATTTGAAAAGGACAAAATTTGAAAATGTTCGTACTAGCTAACTTTAGTGTAGTTGTAGGAGTGCTGACTCGATGTGAAGTTTGAAATGGGTTTGAGGCACGAGTTTCGGCTTATTTTGCGCTATTTTAGGCCATTTCGAAAGTGTTTACATTTTGAAAGGATTTTATTTTACAAAATTTCGTTATAGTTTCGTTTACAAAACGGTGATCACGTATATGATACAAACATACATATGGGCATTATAACGGTATGCTGAGTGCATTTAAAGGGTTTTGGTTTAGAAGGGCGGGTTGTCATACCAAGCAATCAAATCCTGGTCTGTGGAGAGGTCCATACCAAACATGAGTAAGGTCGGTTCCTAGTCCATTCCCTCGAGTAGTGAAAGCCCTTGATACAAACATGAGTATGTACCATAGTATGGTTGACGTCAATCTCTATCCATCCTTAGGCCCATATAAAAATTTGGACCATCCAGATGGGACGATTGGACGAAAGGGTTGGGTTAAGCCTAGGAAGGCCGAATAAAACGACCTAAGAAGGTCGAGTAATGAAAATCGACAACTGTCTCATATAAACTATTCCCTAACCTTGTTCAAGTTTCATCCTCGGTAACACGTAAGTGCATCATCCCAAGTGGAGTCGCCAAACTGTCGACATGGGCCACCCGCCTGTTGTGTTCGAGGCGGCGGCACTTCTCCCACGGAAATTTGGTTAGCCAAAGTACGTCATGCACCGTTACCGATTTGTGAGGCATTGAAACCGGTGAAAGGTTGAATAAGCCTGCATTTGTGGAGTCGCCACCAATTTTTATGGGAAATTGGAACCGATCGAATACCTCGTGTCATGTTAAGACACAAAGTAATAACATGAACACTAAGAACTCGTTACCGTTAGCATTCTATGTCTAGAATGACTCTCGTGATGCCAATGAACACGGATGTTCACAGATATCTTGAGTAAGGGGTGAGGGTGCGTATTAGGAAGTTCTTTTACTAAACACCTAATCCCGCCCGCCTCGATGGCGGCCTCTACTAATGATTAGAGAAGTTATTTATATTCGATATGTTGTCGATTATGTACATGCAATGAAACATCCCCGGATTAATCCTAGCATGAGAATTAACTATGTCGGTGAACAAATAATTTAGTGATTAATTATGTCGAAATTGAGATTTAGAATTGATTAGATGTGAAAACAGACATAACAACGAATAAATGAATTACAATAATTAAATAATAATTAAATTACAATAATTACAACTATCATATGATTTACGTGAAAAATACACTTAAAACGGAATTTGGAAGATAAAAATAGAGAAAAAAAATAAAAAAAGAGTTAGAAATTAAAGTAATAAAATAGGTCGGATTAAGGGCGATACTAGGATTACTAGTTAATTAAACACGTAATTAGAAACTACATCCAAGCGAGAAAGAGTTCAGGGACAGAAACCACCTCAGAACAGGCGCAGCATCTGCTGCGTCCTCTGGAAGAGGCGCAGCTTCTCCTGCGTCTGTTCTTGAGTTGGGCTCTGTCTGTGAAGTCAGAACCGCGGTCTGTTGACGTTCATTGGTAATTTTAAGATCAATTATTGATTGGGAACTCGAGTAAAAGTGATTTAGCAGGTTGTATACATCTGGAACCGTCATAAAAGCGATAAAAACAGATTAAAACGAATTAAAACGAGTTCGATTTTATTTACGGTGTCGGAATTAATTTATTTGTTAAACTTGGATTTGAGACGGTTGGAAAACAAAACAGAACAGAATATGAAAAGTGTGTACAAAATACGAATCCCAGAAACTTGATATGAACAAATCGAGTTCCTAAAATCCGGGTTTGTTTTAGTGACGAAAACCCGTAAATATCGAATTATAAGGGATTTAAGTCTAAATGTTATGATTAAAAGGGAATTAGTGAAACACGTTTATGTACTGAAAGATGAAAGATAATAAGAAAATGAGACGAAAAGGACAGATTAATGGAAACTCGAGGAAGAAGAAGAGCAGGAGCAGCAAGCAGCCTCTGGAAGAGGCGCACCATATGCTGCGACTCTTCGAAGAGGCGTAGCTACTGCTGCGTTTCTTCTCGACGTCAGATCTCCGCTGTTTTGTAAATGCGGTTTTGAAAGGTGGTTTTTAAAATCGGTTTTAAATGTACATTTGACGTAAACCTTACATTAATTGATACAAAAGTTAAAATAAAAGTGGGATTTACACCCTTAGACTTACATGTTTGACGTAACGAGATTGACTAAGTTAACGTTAGTGATTGCTCGACTCAAATGTAGAAAATGCCCTCGTTAGAGGATTTTAAATTAATTGATTGATTGATGTGTAGTGGTTAAGTTGGTCGATCTATGCAGCGTGACTGGTACTCAGAATGATCTGAGCTTACGTGGTCGATTGATCAAGCACGTAGGCATCAAAAGCTTAGAGTAAGGTTTATAATGCAAAGAGTGAAGAGAAGGGCGGACACTCGCGTGAAAAAAATGGATACTGGAGGTCTCTATTTATACCAAAATATGTGAAAGAGTTTTGGATAGACATAAACTTTGAAAAGAAATCACGGAAATATTCCGAAAACAACCAAAAAGGGCTGGAGAAGAGGCGCAACAGCTATTGCGGTTCTTCCAAGAGGCCCAGCATCTGCTGCGTCATTTCCCAGAGGTTTCCTTCTCCGGAAGAAAGATTTCCGCGTTTCTGTTATGGAATTGCGGTAGATCTATACTTCCTTATTCCGTAAAATATAATATACGGAAGGTATTTTACCAAAAGATATAAAATTTGATTGGGAATAAATATCTAGAATATTCTAGAACATTCCGACTCGGGATTTTAAATGGTTTCTTAGAAAATGAAGCGGTTTTTGACCCGGAATCCAGGCCAAATAAACTCTAATTACTGTCAAAACGACCATATCGGTGCGTACAAGATGACCAAGGGGTAGACTCGAGTGTTTGAGATATCACCTGACGATAAACTTATAGACTGTTATAAATCGTTCCGTGTAACAAACATGCGGCACAATCATCACTGGGTGGTTGGCGGAAGGTGTAGAAATGAGGTATCTACATGAAGGCCCAATCATGGATGCAGAACCAGCCCTGACAGGAGAATCCTCAGGGATCCAGACTTCGGAATCAGCAGGAATGATTCCCTTATCCTTCAAGATTTTTTCAAATTCAGGTTTCAAGCGATTTGGGAGAGACTGTTGATCTTTTAAAGCTTTTGTGGGTTTAAATTCAAATTCTCTATGGAAGATGGAAATCATTTCAAGAGGGGGATTATTTGGTTTTTCAACCGCAAGAGGTTGAATAATAGTTTGCCTTGGAAGATTTTCAGAAACATTTTCCTCAGGGTTGGACACGAATGGAGTTCTAGGAGTCATCATTCCCCTGGAAGATTTCTTTTTTACAACCATTATCGAAGATTTGTTGAAGATTTATTGAAGATTAATTCTGGAAATTAAGAGAACTCGAAGATGAATATTTTTAGAGAGAATGATCGGGTTATGGTGAGGATAAAGACAATGAAGTGAAGATTATATATACTCGGTAAAATTAGGGTTTTCAACTGCACGTTGCAGAGTAATTATTGAAGAGTTGTAGTAATTACAACACGCGTCACACCCAACCGTAAATAAGGAGATATGGGGCAATTGTTAGGTATGGAAATCCGCACATATTTCAGGATAACATTTCACCCTGCCCTGACCATCCGGACGCCGGGCCATAAGGGTATCAGAAGATTGGCGCCAGCCAAGGAGAGGACGATGGTCAAAATATAAGGACAATATTTGACCAATTCAAAGATAATATTATTGTCAATATTCGAATAATAATTGGAGCATTAATGAAGAATATTTGGTAATAAAAACCATGCAATTAAGAGAGTAATTTAGCGTATTAAGGAGCATTAATCCGAGCAATTAAGGAGGAATATTCAGCATTAAGTACAAGATTAGGTAGCCGTTCAACTTGGCTATATAAGTAGCACTTGAAGATTATTTGGGGACACGACGCATACTCGAACATACAACATTCTCACACAACACTTTACCTGTTTTACAATCATTTGTGCTAATTACTCAATAATATAGTGAAATCCCCTCCTGACTTGATGCCCGTGGTTTTTTTCCCATTTAAGGGTTTTCCACGTACAAATTCCTTGTCTTATCTTTACTCGTTTATCTTACTTTACTTTTCTTATTTCATACCCTGCCCTGCATACACACAGACAAGTTTGAGCTAGTTAACCCTGCTTAGACTTACCCTGACTTGATCTCACCTTGCGTAAAATCCATACAAAACTGTAAGCAAATTATTGTTGTAGTGGAATCGAGTTAGTTTATGTCTTACAATTCCTAGGAAGATTTGGGTCCCGGAGCCGAGTAGGTTAAGACTGTACAACACCTATAAGTCGACTTAGTTTCTTCCTATTCAACTATATGCATAGTCTAACAAGGCTTGAGTTAGTTTATATCTTACAAGTCTTGTTGAAAGGGTAGGAGATTCATGCAAGGTTGTCAATCAAGCAATTCATCAAGCATAACATGTGCATAAATTGACACTACAACAAACAAGCAATCTTATGAAAACATACTAGATTAAGTATGGATCTACCCCCATGATTAGTTCCCCTAATCCCCCATTAACCCTAGCTAGGAGACTACTCACTCATGGTCATGGTAAACATGCCAATAAGGGTGTCAATCATACTAACAAGGTTAAACAAAGTGAATGAGTAAAGCAATGATTAATTAAGCAAAGGGTAAAAGAGATTATACTAACTTAAGGATGATCCAATTAATAAGCAAATAATAATAGAAGAAAACTTGATGAATGATAAAGAGTTATCAAGTCTTCAATAAACCCCAAATAGTCTTCAAATTACCCAACTAAATCTAAGAACACTTGAATGATTAAAGAGAAATTAAGATTTGATTAATATTGAATTAAGTAATTATAACTTGATTAGTACTAATAAGATCTACCAAACTAGATTAGGAATTGGTAAATTAACTTGATGCTTAATCCCCTAACACAATGAGGTATCTATACTAAGTACAAGTATTAGGGTAACTAAGGGCTTAAATGACGATTAGGTCCCTAAGAAGAAGATTAACGCCTTGCAAGTCCTTAAGGAGCCTCACGATCTCACTATGTTGGACGTTCGTACTGGATAGGGAACCGCCCGGTCTAAGTCCGAGACGCTCGGTCTGAGCTTCGAGACGCCCGGATTGTTCTTGGGACGCCCGGTCTGAGCCTTGGGCTGCTCGGGCTTCTTCTGGGACGCCCGGATCATAGATCAGCATATTTTCCTCTTCTTTAACTGCCTCAAGATCTGTGGGGATCATTGAGGGGTCGTGGGGGTATTCATCATTGCTCATCCTACTTGTTCTATCTAATTACACTACAACGAAAACGCGGGATACCGACGGAAAAATTAAGGCCATACTGACGGCTTTTCCGTCGGTATTTCCATTTCCTGACGGAAATTCGGTCAGGAACCAGGGTCAGCTTATTTCGTCAGTAAGAAACTTGTCCTGACGGAATTTCCGTCTGTATTTCAAAATACTGACGGATCACTGACGGGAATTCCGTCTTTATTTTTAGCTTAAAAGTGACGGATTTTCCGTCAGTTTTTTCGTTTTCCTGACGGATTTTCCGTCAATGCTTGAGACATGTGGCAGTTCCGTGTAGTTGTCGAAATCACATTAAAAAGATTTGAGCATTTCATTCCCAAAAAGCCTTTTTGTCAAGCCACTTTGTCGAGCTTGGGACGATCCATGACCTTTACTTTTGTAGAGAATTCGAGACTTGTCATGTCATATGCTACTAGCATCATAGGGATCATCATTCCACCACCATCCGATCGCTCTTGACGAAAGCATTTGGAAATTGAGGATGAAAGTAGTGTAGTTCAACACCATTTGGAGGTGATTTAGTGCCATCCTCTTAGCCTTAGTAATTTGTTGAACTAGTATTTGTAAAGGATTATATGCTCTTAAATTTGTTCTCTTTTAGTACCTCCGCCACTTGATGAGGAAGTGGCCATTCCTTTTGTTGATGCATCGATTATTTGTTTTGTGTGCTTAATGTTTGGATGTGTCGCCATTTTGGCAAGACCCAACTTGCCTTGCAAGAAGGCATCCTACCTCATGGTTGTCTTGTTGTGAGTTGAAGGGGCGGAGTGAGACCCGCTAATTATCTCATATCGGTTATATTATTAGGTTAGTTTAAATAAAGGTCTAGTTTTTGTCACCACTTTACTCGGGACGAGTAAAGGTTCGGTTTGGGGATATTTGCTGTGACCATTATTTCAGCACATTTAGTCCCCTAATTGAGCCTATTTTGCATACTATTATAGCATTTCATGGGCATTTTATCCGTCAAAACCTTCCTATTTGCTTTTCTATCGCATTTCATATGTTTTGTAGAAAACGAGATAATAAGGCGGAAATTCCCGTCTTTCGTGCATATTCGGAAGCTATTTGACGATATTTGATGGACTAGTATGAAGAGGAAGAAAGAACTAAAGACCAATCCCACAAGAATAAAATGGGAGTGAAGGAAAGGGAAGAATAGAAGAGAAAACGAGATAGCACTCCAACCCGTGCATCTTCACCCAAATCCGCCCGTCCTCCACAGCACAATCCGTGCGTCTTCCTCCAAAGACGCCCGGGCAGCAGCCCCCAGAATCCGGCCGTTTTCACCCAAATCCGCCCGCTTTCCCCTACTACAATCCACCTGTCCCAACCCAAAGACTCCCGGATTTCAGTCCAGCACAATTTCGTCTTCTTCAAGCTTCAAAGAAAGAAGCCCTTCCTCCAAAAAATACCGGCGTCTCCCTGCTCTACACTAAAAAGTTTAATTACTAATTTAGCCTTAGTTAACCTAATGAATCCCTACTATAAATACCCCATTTGTAGTAATCAAAAGGACACATCTTTCTAGCTAGAAAAATCCTTCCTTAGATTAGATTAGGAGTAGATTAGAGTAGATTACTCTTTAATCTTTCCAAAAATTACACATTAATCATTCCATAATTATTGTTCAATTTTATTATTCAAGTTTACTATTGGGTAGTTGAAGATTATTGGGTTATTATTGGGATATTGACAACCTTCCATCAATCATCAAGTTCTTCTATTATTCTTTGCATTATTATTTTGGAATCTCCATAGGTATAACTCTCTTAATCCTTGTTTTAATTATTGTTAATCTTTATTACTTGTTCATCATGCTTGGCTTTGTTAGTATGATTGACAACCTTATTAACATGCTAAACTTAATAATGAGTGAGTAGTCTCTTAGCTAGGATTAGTGGGTAATTAAGGGAAACCAACATGGGATTGATTCATGCTTAATCTAATATGTTCACATGATTAAATTGCTTTCTTATTGTGATGTCAACTTTATGCACATGTTATGTTTGATGAAATGCTAAGCCTATGAATCCTTGCATTTAAAACCATCTCTTATCTACTCAACTTGACTTGTAAGATATAAACCAACTCGAGTCTCGTTAGACCATGCATAGAAGTTGAATAGGAGGAAAGTAAGTTGACTTGTAGGTGTTGTACAATCTAATCGATTCGGCTCCGGGACCCAACTCTTCCTATGAACCGTAAGACATAAACCAACTCGGTTCCTCCACAACATTAATTTCTTGCAACTTTGTAAACATTTTTGTATGATCAACACCATGAACCCCCTATGACCCCATGATATCCTAGCACTTTTAATCATTTGTTTACATCCTTCCTTTTATTGCTTGTTTTACCTTATTAATTGCATTAGAATAGACACAACTACAAACCCAAACAAATTGTGACACTAGCATAAATTGAGATAGATAGACTTAGAACCAAAAGCACACCGTCCCATGGATCGACCTCGACGTACCGCTAACTAGTTGTATGTTGAGTATTATAAATGTGTTTGATTGGATGTGACCCGACGACATCACCCATCAAAATGGCGCCGTTGCCATGTGATTAAGTTCTTACTTGTTTGTCTACTTTGATTTTGCTTTCCCCTTAAGGAACTTGTTCCTCAAGGATTGTTCTTACCATTTTTGTGTAGTTTCCATGCTTTTAGTTGTTTCCTTGTCTTAGCTATGATGGCTCAAGACTTGACATATGGAGTATGCGGTTGATCTTTTGAGTATGACTATGGGTATGGGGAGTTTAAGGAGCAAGTCAACACAAACCTACCTTATTATTTGTACAATGAAAATTCTAACCACTTTCCCAATTTTTCCCACCAAAATCACAATATCCAATATCCACAACATCCACCCGCCCAATACCCACTTCATAATGAGTTTCAATTGCCACAATACAACCAGTTTCACACTTACCCACAACAAGAAGATGAACCCATACAAAATGTGATTCTCCAAATGATGGGAGATCAACAAAACTTCTTCAAACAAATGATAGATGAGAGCCAAAAGAGGGACAATGTTCTTCAAGGCATTGTTGCCCAAGGTGAGGAATTGGAGATTCAAATTTTCCAATTGAAAGAATCCCAAGTAACCACTCCTTACCACCGTTCTTTGGACATTGAGCATGAATGCGAATTTGAAGTAGTAACTTTTGATATGGAAAATGAGAAATGGGAAGAGCCAATATCCTTGAGCTCTTGTGACTATGAAAGTGTTTTGTTCGATGAGGAAGACATGAGGTTGAGTAAGCCAAATACTCTTAACCTTTGTGAGTATGAGGGTGTGTCTTTTGAAGTGAATGTTGAGATGTTGGATAAAGAGTTGATGAGGAGGAGTGAAGCCCCCATCTATGATTCGTATGAAGATAGCAACAATGATGATGAGCCTAATGGATGGACTCGTAATATCAGCTTGCTTGAGGAGCCTATCCTTGAGACATTTGAGATACCCTATCATGAAAAAGAACGTCCATCCCCTATTCTTCATGAAGACCACTTGACACCTATCATGGAGCCAATGATCATTGAAGAAGATATGGTAGATCTTCTTCAAAAGGCCAAAGTATCATACAAGAGCTACTTGGTGAAAGAGCTCAAAGAGAAAATTGCTCGTAAAGCCACTTGTGAAGATTCGGCCCTCACAATGACAACTTCTAAAGAACTCGATCATCAATGCCATGAAAATTCTCCTTCCACCTTGGAAGGATTGAAAAATCAAAATGCTATCATCATCACCAAGATTGAAGAAGAAGTTGGTAAGTGGAAGTCTACGGATGAAAATGAACCACACTTCATGCCTAGTGTTGAAAAGAATCATAGGCTTGTTCGTTGGAAGCATTGGGAAAGCTCTAATGCCAAGGACAAAGCAAGAAAAAGAACATTTTACAAGCTTCCTTGGCCAAATTTCATATTCAATTTGAGCAATCCATACTTATGCTTATTTGGAGCTTGTTCACAAGCTTTTGATCTCTTATTAAGAGCCTTGAGCTCTATGGATAAGTACTTCGATGATTTGAACTAGTTTGGTGGAGTCCTATCTCAAACCACCATTTGTAAGATATTTCTTGGACCCTTTACTTTGTATAATATTGTACATTATTGCATTTGCATTTAATTTCTTGCATGAGAGTGGTGAGAGAGAGAGTCATCTTACATTTTTAATGAGCAAATTTCAGGAAAAGATAATGAGGAATGGAAAATCGGTGAAAGGGTATGTTATTGCAAGGAAAAGAAGAGAAAAAGAAGAAAAGGGAGCTCAAGACGCCCGTCCCGAGGCTTGGACGCCCGTCCAGGACCCACGTCAGAAGAATGGTTTGCGCTGTAGCAGAAGACGGGCGGATCCAAGCAAAGACGCCCGTCCTGGAAGAAGTCGTCCGTATTCTTCGCAAGACGCTCATCCCGTATGTCATCTAAAACAAGATCTTGCGCTGTACCAGAAGACGGGCGGATTTAATCTAAGACGCCCGCCCCGAGCGAGACGCACGGCCCGACTCAGAAGACGCCCGTCTTCTTCCTGCTCTCAACTTGGAAAAATCCCTGCATCAGAATCCGCCCGGATTCAACCCAAGACGCCCGTCTTCTATTCTCGCAATCCGCCCGTCCCGAACAGAATCCGCCCGGATTGTCCCATTTTTCTCGGATAAAACAGACAAGGCCCACCCTTATCCGCTCGGATTCCCCCTTTCTTCTATATAACCACCCCCTTTCTCCCTCATTTCTTCACCTTATCAAACCCTAAAACACTCATCTTCATCCTAAAAATCACACCCCCTCCTCAAAAACACTTCCACCCACATCAAAATGGCGCCATTGATGAACCTTAAGGGAAAGGCTCAAAAATTGGTTGAATCCACCGGAAAGAAACACAAGGGATCATCCTCTTCAATTCCACGGGAGGTAGTGCTACCAAGGAACTCCCAACCCATAATGAGGAGAGGAATTGAACAACTTGACTACTTCCAAGAGGTGCTATTTGAATCCGATGACCACCGCAAGAACTTCGTCAAATTACTAGTTAAGAACTACGAACCCACTCAATTCGTAGATACTAGGGTGTTGGAAATCCTTAAGCTAAGGTACCCTACCGAAATGTTCTTTGATGGTCTTGGCATTGGGAAACTTTTCCATGCCCATGAGGAGACGTACCTTAGTCTCACCCTTGAATTTTTGAGTAGCCTTCGCATTGTAACGAATACCCACACCAATGTGGGCATGGAGTTTAGGTTGTGCAACCTAGACCATCATCTTTCACTCGAGGAATTCGCTTACATTTTCGGTCTTGAAGTGCCCACCAACTATACCGAAAAACCCGATAATTTCGGTGTGGACCTTCTTTGGAAGGCTATCTCCGGGAGGGATTTTATCCATCCAAAGCAATGCTATACCTTCGCCATTCAACATCCGGTGATTCGATTCACCGAGCGCTTTGTGGCCGGTATCATCAACGGGAGGTACGAACAAGATAGGTGTACTCTCATCGATTTAACCTTTCTTGAATCCTATTTGAATGTTCGAGCGGTGAGGCGTTATAACTTCAATACGCCACTTGAGATACTTACTAGGTTCAATGATTTTGCTCAAGGAACCACTCAACTCAAGACCTTCGTGATGGGAGGTCTAATTACTATTTTGGCCCACCACCTTTGTCCCGGGTTCATTGCCCGAGGGACCTATACTCCTCTTGAGGGGAGGACTTTGATCGATGAGCACACCATCTTCAACCATCACCGATGGTGTAACTACACTCAAGACGGGAGTGTAGAGTGGCACACCAAAGGATGCACTTCAATGATCCTTGAAGGTTGGATGATACCGGGCATTGACCCAAGATTGAGCCCATATTCGCCTCCACCAAGCTACCTCCTTGGTATCCAAATTCTTGACAATCCCCCTCAAAGGGAAGAGCCGCACCGCCAAATACCTCGTGGAGGACCGGCAAGGCCTATTCGGCCACCCTCCTATGTACCTATCCCACCATACCCTACCCCATATACCGAATTTAGGCCGGTAATCCCCAATACCCCGGGTATTAATGATTTAATGGCACTCATGAATAGAGTGGACCTCGGGGTATATGAAGGGAGGGTCGACAACTACTTGTCCCTTTACCCCCAATACTATAACATGGCTCAACAAGGGTATGTCGACCCCAATGGTCCTAAGCCCTCTTGGGCACAACCGGAGCTCTTGTTTCCTAATCAAGGGAACCAAGCTTGGGATCGCGACGGCTGAGGGCATTCTAGCCAAGATGGAGGGTACTCGGGTCAAGGGGGAGAATTTGACCAAGGAGGGTATTGGGGTCAAGCAAGCGGGTATGACCAAGCCGGGAGTTCTCATCGTTATGGCTATGATCAAGATGAGGATGACGAGTGAAAGAGGCCTACCTCACCACCTCCATTTGTATGATACCCATCTCTCCCTCTCTCTTTTGTTTATATGTTGCATTTAGTATAGTCTTCGCATGCATTTGTATTATATTTCATATTGCATTTACATTAGTTAGTTCATATAGTGTAGTTTGCATTTTATTATATCTCACATGATTCACGTAGATAGGAGCATATAGATTAGAATTCATGCATAGTTACTAATGGCCAAACCTATTCTTTTCTACACTAGAAATAGTGTTTAAATCGGTTTGGGGAGGTTTGATCATAGGTCACCATAGTCTACTAGAAAACATGCATCATATAGTATAGTATAGATTGCATTCATTTGTTATATATGTCATATAGAATTGCATTTAGTTAGAGCATGCATTCATTCATAACATTGCATTTGCACTTCAATTTCCATAAAAACTTTAAAAATCCAAAAAAATGTATTTCTCTTTCATTCCTACTCCTACATGTACATTGAGGACAATGTCCAAAATAAAGTGGGGGATGGGAATTTACATTCCAAAATGCATAAAAATTGAAAAAATTTCAAAAATCACAAAAATATGTCTTTTAATTTCATAAAATCAAAAACCATAAAAATTTGAAAATTGAAAAAACCAAAAACAAGTTTATTTCCTTTTTAGTGTAGTCATGTATATATTGTGTTTGTTCTATCCTTGTTCACATTGATTGACTACGCCACATCCGAGACATGAGGATCATGAAGACCGCATGGTATGATCTTTCCAATCTCCTTTTTCCTCTTTATGTTAATGACTATGTGGCTTTATTTTGATTGATGCGGTATAACAATGTGAACTTAGGACTTGCATTTAGTTTATATGTCATATTAGTTGATAGAATCACTTGCATTAGGATGTATATAATAGTTGCATCATGGCATGTAGTTGCATTTAGATAAAATATTTTGAAAAGTGCCTAATTGAGAACTTTGACAAGAGCAACTAAGCCATTACAAATACTTTTTCAACTTAAGACTTTGCCTACTAGAATGGTTGTAAAACACCCTAGATTGTGTCATACTAGTGTCTTTTGACCCATGACCCAAAGCTTAGTCAAGGGTTTGCATGTGAGTCACCTTTCCAACCCCGTGATGCGATGTGGACTTGGTTAACTTGTCTAGGTGACCTTGATTGACCTTGTGGTAAGGCAACCTAAAAATACTTTCTATCAATAAGCTTGAAGTGCTCATTTCGAAAATTTTGTCATGTGGAAGTAATTTATTGCCAAGGAAACCTCAAATGTTATGAAATGTTGAAATGTTGAGAAATTTAGTTGTTTTGATGGAGGCGTACCACTTCGATGTGCTTTGGAGAGGGATCCATTGAATTGGGCCCCCACACGGTTGTGAATTCGACCGCCCAGAGACAGAGTGACTATCACCCCGAAAAGCTATTGTCTAGAGGTTAACCGGTTGCCTAATAAGCGATTAGCGAAAGCAAAGGACACTAGCCCGGAAGGGACAAACCCCATCTTAAATTTTTGAAATGTGAAAGTTGAATGAGGTTAATTTTTGAATACTAGTCATATCCACCCTTTGTTTATAAAGATTTGAGCATTTCATTCCCAAAAAGCCTTTTTGTCATCGAGCTTGGGACGATCCATGACCTTTACTTTTGTAGAAAATTCGAGACTTGTCATGTCATATGCTACTAGCATCATAGGGATCATCATTCCACCACCATCCGATCGCTCTTGACGAAAGCATTTGGAAATTGAGGACGAAAGTAGTCTAGTTCAACACCATTTGGAGGTAATTTAGTGCCATCCTCTTAGCCTTAGTAATTTGTTGAAATAGTATTAGTGAGGGATAATATGCTCTTAAATTTGTTCTCTTTTAGTACCTCCGCCACTTGATGAGGAAGTGGCCATTCCTTTTGTAGATGCATCCATTATTTGTTTTGTGTGCTTAATGTTTGGATGTGTCGCCATTTTGGCAAGACCCACCTTGCCTTGCAAGAAGGCATCCTACCTCATGGTTGTCTTGTTGTGAGTTGAAGGGGCGGAGTGAGACCCGCTAATTGTCTCATATCGGTTATATTATTAGGTTAGTTTAAATAAAGGTCTAATTTTTGTCACCTCTTTACTCGGGACGAGTAAATGTTCAGTTTGGGGATATTTGATGTGACCATTATTTGAGCACATTTAGTCCCCTAATTGAGCCTATTTTGCATACTACTATAGCATTTCATGGCCATTTTATCCGTCAAAACCTTCCTATTTGCTTTTTTATCGCATTTCATATGTTTTGTAGAAAAGGAGATAATAAGGCGGAAATACCCGTCTTTCGTGCATATTCGGAAGCTATTTGACGATATTTGATGGACTAGTATGAAGAGGAAGCAAGAACTAAAGACCAATCCCACAAGAATAAAATGGAGTGAAGGAAAGGGAAGAATAGAAGAGAAAACGAGATAGCACTCCAACTCGTGCGTCTTCACCCAAATCCGCCCGTCCTCCACAGTAGAATCCGTGCGTCTTCCTCCAAAGACGCCCGGGCAGCAGGCACCAGAATCCGGCTGTCTTCACCCAAATCCGCCCGTCTTTCCCTGCTACAATCCGCCTGTCCCGACCCAAAGACGCCCGGATTTCAGTCCAGCACAATTTCGTCTTCTTCAAGCTTCAAAGAAAGAAGCCCTTCCTCCGAAAAATACCGGCGTCTCCCTGCTCTAAACTAAAAAGTTTAATTACTAATTTAGCCTTAGTTAACCTAATGAATCCCTACTATAAATACCCCATTTGTAGTAATCAAAAGGACACATCTTTCTAGCTAGAAAAATCCTTCCTTAGATTAGATTAGGAGTAGATTAGAGTAGATTACTCTTTAATCTTTCCAAAAATTACACATTAATCTTTCCATAATTATTGTTCAAGTTTATTATTCAAGTTTACTATTGGGTAGTTGAAGATTATTGGGTTATTATTGGGAGATTGACAACCTTCCATCAGTCATTAAGTTCTTCTATTATTCTTTGCATTATTATTTTGGAATCTCCATAGGTATAATTCTCTTAATCCTTGTTTTAATTATTGTTAATCTTTATTACTTGTTCATCATGCTTGGCTTTGTTAGTATGATTGAAAACCTTATTAACATGCTAAACTTAATAATGAGTGAGTAGTCTCTTAGCTAGGATTAGTGGGTAATTAAGGGAAACCAACATGGGATTGATTCATGCTTAATCTAATATGTTCACATGATTAAATTGCTTGCTTGTTGTGATGTCAACTTTATGCACATGTTATGTTTGATGAAATGTTAAGCCTATGAATCCTTGCATTTACAACCATCTCTTATCTACTCAACTTGACTTGTAAGATATAAACCAACTCGAGTCTCGTTAGACCATGCATAGAAGTTGAATAGGAGGAAAGTAAGTTGACTTGTAGGTGTTGTACAATCTAATCGATTCGGCTCCGGGACCCAACTCTTCCTATGAACCGTAAGACATAAACCAACTCGGTTCCTCCACAACATTAATTTCTTGCAACTTTGTAAACATGTTTGTATGATCAACACCATGAACCCCCTATGACCCCATGATATCCTAGCACTTTTAATCATTTGTTTACATCCTTCCTTTTATTGCTTGTTTTACCTTATTGTTTGCATTAGAATAGACACAACTACAAACCCAAACAAATTATGACAGTAGCATAAATTGAGATAGATAGACTTAGAACCCAAAGCACACCATCCCATGGATCGACCTCGACTTACCGCTAACTAGTTGTATGTTGAGTATTATAAATGTGTTTGATTGGATGTGACCCGACGACATCACCCATCACAACTCTTCCGACCAAGAGTGTGGGTGCCCAATGCTTTCCCATCTTTACCACCCGACTTCCTATTTGCCGTGTTGATTTTCGAATGTTTGGCAAAAGTAGGATCATTTGGCCTATTCCTAAGGTTCTCCCACCAAGTAACAGGCACCCACTTTGGCTTTTTCTTATTATATTTTAGTCTATTAATAAGAGTGATAATCCGCCTCGTTACCCTCGACTGCCACTCAGGCACAGGATCATAGCCAGGATCGATGGATCTTACATGAGTCTGTTTCAAAACCAATTGTGAAATTAGTTATATAAAACTTATGAAAATTCTTATAAACTTAAGAAAATTATTATAAACTTAAGAAAATTATTATTGAAAAACATAATTACCGCAAAGTAATTCCACATCTTCTGACGCTGTGCGTTACTCGCTTCACCCCACATAGTGAAGTACTCATCTCCAGTGTTACGGGTGAACGACCAAGTAACATATTTCTTGATTGGTTTGTCATCCCACCTGAAAAAGACATAAATATTTGAAATTAAAACTGTAAATGTTAAGTTTTAAAAATAAAAAAATTAACATAAACTTACCAAAAATGATCTGGCCGAGCACGGGCCGATGACAAAGTCACCTGCATGTTCTCCTGTCTTGTTGTTGGAGGCTTAGGATCTTCCTCATCCTCAACCTCCTCGCCCTCCCGATCATGTTGAGTTGCATTACTATTGCTCCCAAAATAACGGCGAAAAATGTTCGGCATAATCACTGCATGAAAACAATTCAAATTGTTAGTTCAAAGAAAAAATCGTTAGTTCAAATCAACCATTTCTACAGGTTATATATGAACAATTGAAACAAACACTAACTATGGAAAACAGGGTATATGTTGTTTTAACTTGATTATCACAAATTAAGTTTTGCAACTATACTACTTTTTACCATTATTGTTTTATTTGGTGTTCATGTGTCCAATGGAAAACTGTGAACTAATTACCACTTGCCTAATCTTTAATGCATTTTATTGGTTGAATTGAGAGGTTTCTTATAACCAAACCTTGGAAATTGAAACACACTATTGATGTTAAGCTAAAACGACATGTATAAAACAAAAAACCAAATAGGCTAGAACGACAAGTAATAAAAAACGGAGGCCAAATTTTATTGAATGTTTAAACTTTAAACTTTTTTACAATTGTACTAATAATTCTACAATTACAACTAGTCCTCCTCACTATCACTGTCACTACAAATCAAAACAGGTTCATCCTCTGAAAAAAGCACTCCTACTTGTTCCTCTGATTCCTCATTTTCGTATCTAATAAGTTCTTCAACTTCATCTTCATCCCCTTCTTCTCCGACGTCTCTGTCATATTCCCCTTGACCTCTTTCCACTGCCACTTCGTACATGTTCACCCTCTATATCTTCCAACAAAATCGGTGAAATTAAGTGATCATTCACAACCACATCTTCTTGAAAGACACTTTTCTCAATAGGAGCATCGACTTGTGATCTTGCCTTGGTTTTAAAAACCGCGGACCACTGAATACCGTGATTACCTTTCTTAATGGTTGGATAAGGAGCATAACAAACTTGATCGACTTGAAAAGCTGCCACAAATGGGTTATGTCCACGAAGTTTCTTTTTCTCGTTTACATCTACAAGTCCATAAACCTTATGGATACTAAGTCCTTCTGGGGAATTATCAAGCCAATCACATTTAAACAATATAACCCTATAAACCCTTTGGTCGGCATAATACGAAAGCTCAATTACTTCATTTAGGGTTCCATAGTAGTCCAACCCTTCAGTTGAATTCACAGAAACCTCATTGCTTAACGTAGACTTCGAAACATCAACTCCCTCCTTAAAAGCTCGAAACTTATAGCCGTTGATGGAATACCGTCTCCAAGACTTCCCCATGTTACTAGGACCCAATGCTAAAGCTATTATTAGATGATCCTTCAATCTATGAACCTATGAATTAAAAAATGTTAATTAAGTTGTTATATTTTTTTCAATATCTAATAAGAAATCTAAATGTGTAGTTCAATTTCAAAGAAAATGTATCATCACTTGATTTCGGAACCATTTCGAAAAACTTTTGCCATGTGATGCCCAAACATCATCAGAGGATGTGACATCAGGAAAATTGATTTTGATATGTGTCTCAAATTCCCTATAAGTACCTCTGTATACATTTGCCGGTTGTAGTTCCCATGTCATCATTGAATAACTCAGGTAACTTAGATTTCAACTGGTCATCGGAATTTACACCAACATCTAAGTCTTTTGCTTTTGTGTCAATGTGATCTTTGAAATAAAAAGAACAGAACTTTGAAATTTCCTCTAACAAAAAAGCATTGCATATTGAACCCTCCACCCGAGCTTTGTTGCCAATCTGTTTTTTTAAATTATTAAGAAATCTCTCAAAGGATACATCCATCAATATTGAACAGGTCCTCCAAATTTCGCTTCATAAGGTAGGTGAAGAGGCAAATGCTCCATGGAATTGAAAAAAGACGGGGGAAATATGTTCTCTAACTTGCATATTATCTCTGCAATGTTTGACTCCAGACGTTCCATAGAATCAACTCTAATCGTAGAAGTACACAGGTCTCTAAAAAATTGGCTTATCTCAGTTATTGCATTCCAAGGACCTGTCGGGAGCAACACTTTGTACATTCTTCAAGATTAGAATTTTCCTCCCCGAAAAGCATGCATTCATTTATACATGCATCAATGTTTTCATGGGGAAGTTGGAGTCCCTTCAGAACTTTTTTAATCTCATTAAATTGCGCGCCATCTGATTTTCCTTTGGAATTATATCACCTATGAATGACACAAAGCCATTAACGCATCTAAGAGATATGTTGTTCTCACATTTGAGTGATAACGACCTAGTAGCTTCTTGCAACAAACTCATATCACTTCCCTCAAACACCGGCTGTTCGGCTTGCTCTAACATTTTAAAGAACGAAGAAAGTTGGGGGTTCAGTGTTTCATAACGCACTTCTTCATTTTTAAGGTCATCAGGATTAAGTCGATCCTCCAAAATTTGGTCAACAGTATCACGCAATGCATTTTCCACGAACTCACAGTAAGGATTCTCACTAGCATTTGTACTAGGTAGTTTTTCACCGTGATATGTCCATACATAATAATTATCGGCGAAACCATACGACCAAAGATGAATTTGAACATCTGCTTTCCTTTTAAAACCTAGGTTTTTGCATTTCTTACACGGACACCTCATTTCACCTAAATTCTTGTACTCACTACTTCCTTCCGCGAATTTAATAAACTCTTTCACCCCCTTCTGCAAATGCTTTCTTGGGTTTCTTTTTTTCGTCTAATCTTTCATACATCCACTGCCGTTCTAATCTTTTCATGATATTATGTATCTACACATTTATATATGTCATTAAAAAATAACCTAACAACAATCAAAATCAAGAATAATACACAATAATTTAACATTTTAACCAATATAAATATTGTATTTCTTTGAATTGGGTCCTTATCACTCCAACCTAAACCCATCAATGTACATTTCAAGTCACTAGCAAACATGTACTTGTGATTTATCAATGAGGAAAATCGGCAGCAATTCCCATCCGTTCTCCAAATACACAATGTAGAATAAATAATTACTCGATATATGCATTTACAGAAAATTAAAGGAATTGTCACCAAACTCTTTTCTCATTAACAAATCACAAGCACATGTGTACTACCTAAGTGACTTAAAACGTACAAAGACAGTCCCAAAACGGGGACTATTCAAAAATTACTCCTAGTGAGTAATTGTTGAACGGGTACTAGGTCAATATAAACAATAATTTTAACAATATTAAAAACAAAACATACAACAATGAGTACTTTTTCAATTAACATAAACTAACATGATTTATTTATCATTTTACATATCTAGTCTAATTCATTTCTATTGTAATTAACATTTAAAAATAATCTAATTTTTAACAATAAAATTACATATCTATCTTAAGTCAACATGCTGTTGGGAAATGTGTCCTCAATAATAGTGCGATCACATGATTTAAATATCATTATTAAATCTCATTTTGAAGAATACAATTGGGAGGTAATTTTGTTACTGTCAACTGGTCAACATATATCGGTAATGATTGGCTGACTAGAGTTTGACATTACTGTCGTGTGACGGTGGTGATCAGTTGACCCCCTAGGTCATACCTAAAGGGCAATACACTTAATTGATTATTTAATTAATCGTATAACGTTACGAGTTGATTAAATTACTTGAAAATTGACGGACGATTTTGGAAGTAAAATTTACGTATCATATTGAAATATGATTAAATGAGATACGGTCTGAGTAATTGAATTGTTTCATTACTCGGATGAAATTATTGTTTAAGGAAACAATCGGAATTGAATAAATTTTTGTAAATGCGATTTATAAATTGGTAAAAATATTTCGGCACAAGTAATTATGAAATTACTAAATCGATTTTTTGTATGTGACGTATTTTTATTAATACGTTGATTTTTAATATGTTAAAAATACATTACAAATTATGTTACATGTGACATGTTACATATTGAGAAATTGAGAAAAATAATATGGACACCATATTATGATATGTACCGAAATAATGGGGTATTAGATTAACATTGTGTTGATTAATTTATTAAGTAAACATAATGATTATCTACTAGTCTAGCCATGCAAGCCTATGAACATTGTTAAGAGCAACAACTTCATGCATTGGCTCACCCCAAAAGCCCCCCTACCACCCGGTTTTTGAGAAGAGGAAACCATGATGGTTTTCTCATATTTTTACCTAATAATATACAAAATGTTTTGTATAATATTTATTCACTTGTTCATCCAAAATTTAGAGTTTTAGAGAGACAAAATCCTCTCTTCTTCTTCCTCCCATAAAACCGAAAATATTAAGAGTACATAATATTTTTGGGTCTATTTTCTACTAAGATTAATATTATACTAGTACTTATAATATTAATTAGATTAAGTGTTAAGCCTTGGGTATAAAGCTTGGGGAGAGATCTTATATTTAGATCTTGTTCATCCATAAGGGAAAGCTCAAGATCAAAAGAGAAAGGTGATCTCTTTTGTGCCCTTAAATCCGAAATCAACAATGTAAGGACATTATTTCTCTTCTTTTATATTATTGTTTGCATGCATAAAATCCGTTGTTTTAATTTTATGACAAATTATTTGACATATATGAGTATGTTAGTATGTATATGAATCTACATTTCCATCAATCGGTATCATGAGCCACGGTTGTTTGCATGCAAATTGGTTAAAAGTTTTTCCGAGTTATATGAATAACAAATAAAACTTGTAAAATTTGTGTTATTATGATATATCACGAAATTATTAAATGCATATTAATATTTCTGGTCCTAAAATGTTTTAGGATATTTTGGTTAATTTTTCGGATTTTTTTATTGTTCATATTTTACAATAATGGCATTTAAATGTGATTTTATGAGTAAAAATGTCATTTTTGGTCGAAAATTAGCTATACTTCGAATTTTAAGTTGATTTTTGGATATGTTGTCACATATATTATTTTGAGATAACCTGTAAAGTTTCATAATTTTTGGACTTGTTATGCTCGAAAAATGAATTTCTCATTATTAAATTCGGATTTAAGTGAAAAATAGGTTAATATGAGTTAAATTTCGAATCTGGTCATAGAAAATTAATATGTTGTCACATGCAATTTTACAAGATGTGTGTAAAATAATTGGCTATAAAGAAGTCTTTTTGCATGATTTATGAATTTTTGAAGAAAAATGGCATAAATAGTGACATTATTAGTGAAAATTAATAAAAACATAATCTATGACTTAAGAAAAACGTCTAATGTTGCATTTTATTATATTTTTCAGATCTAAAATTGAAAAGTTAATGAAAATAATTTTTCCATGTTTTTATGATTATTTTATTAAAATCGATAAACCGCAACATTGTTTTTCCGGAAAATTTTCGAAATTTTTAACCTAAGATTTTGAACATTATGAGTGTCATGGAATTTTTCCAGAATGTTCATGAATTTAAATTTCAAATTTTTAATTTATTTGAAATTTTTGGATTTATTTGAAGTCTAATAGCTTATTTTTGTAATTTTTGGTCCATTTATGAACAATTTTGTAAATAAAAGTTAATTATGGTCAAATTATTAGTGAAGACTATATTTTGAGTCCTAAGAGGTTAGGGTAATTAACTTATGCATAAATATGAGTTTATGTATTTTTGTGATTATAAAATGTTGAAATCACGCAAATCGTAAAAAACCGAGTAATATACGATATTGGCTAATTAAAGGCGATTTATCATAAAATTGAGCATGTTCTTACATATTATAATGCTGCATTTTCTTTATGATTGTCATAATTTCAATTTATGTAATTTTGAATTATGTAATTTTACTTAGTATGGCCTTAGATTTTAATTGGTATTTTCCGAAATGTATGGGAATATCGATTCGGTTGTAATTTTTATTGTGATCTCGTATCACCGTTTTGTAATTTAATAGATTTATTTTATTTTAGTTACAAATGTATAATAGGAAATTATGTAATTTATTATGTAATGTTATTCATTAGGAGTTCCAAAGACGGATTTCTTCAAGAATGGCGATACATAAAGACGGTGTTACCTCGAGATGCGTGCCACAACCGAAGTTCAAGGGACCAATGGAGTTGGTTTCCGAATATGTAATAGTTAAATAGTTTTCTATTTTAGGAAGGCCATACTAGGATTTATTTATCTTTATGCTTGCATTTTATTTTATGTCACATGCATCGCTAAATCGCCATAACTAAAACATGCATCCTTTTTATCGAGTTTATCGACCGTGTCAAATATAATTATCGTAGTTCACCGCTTTAGTTTACTTAAAACGTGATAGATAATAATTTGACATGACCTCTCGCTAAAACAATCAATTGAGACATAGCCTTACCAAATAGTAGAAACCATGAAAACCTATTTCGCGAGGGAGTGCACTCGGCCACACCGGGGTACAAACCTTGTTACGTAGGGGAAGTGGGTGATGAATGTTTATCCACCAAGTTCATGTTAATGAAGGGTATTTCGGCACACCGTGCCCTAAATTGATATGGGTTTGGATTATGGACACATTTATTCGAAATTTGGGTTGTACTCAACGAAAGTATTCACGACGATTTCCGGATGTGTTTCGGGCTAGAGATGAACATTAATGTAAACATCATCGACCAAGAGTTCTAAAAGTAGAATCGATTAAAAGGTTAATCCACCGAGTTATGTTAATAAGGGGTATTTCGGCACACCGTGCCCTAAGTTAATATGAATTTGGTTCTTGGAATCATTTATTATAGTTGGGTAGAGGTCACTATATAAATGTTCATATCTTGTTTATTTGCAAGTATGATTTAAAAAGACAAATGTTAATATTTCCTTTCCTCCATATTTGTAGTTTTTACAATGAATCCAACAAATGCTACCGCACCAATAACTATTGAGTCATATCACCATGTTCTTGACAACGTATGCTCCAACAATAATTTCGATACAACTAGAGAACTTCATTTCGGGATAGGTTCGGATGGAAACCTTAATTTCATCACCACTTCTAAACCACCCACTACTACTAGACCTCGTGTGAGTCCGTCTCAGGAAGACTACCTCATACGATCTATAGGATCTTTGTCTCTGGAAGATAAAGATGCCAAAGCTAGTGGGAGCTCTAGCAATCAAGTTCTTGCATCAAAGGGTAAGAGGTTCAAGAAGAAAGGAAAGAAAGTCAAAAACTTCAAGCAAGTTAATGATGAGTGCCATTATTGCTATGGCATGGGACATTGGCTTAGGAATTGCCCTATATATTTGCGAAATATAAGGGAAGGACTCATTACTCCAAAAGGTACAATTCTTAAAGAAATTTATGTTATTGATATAAATTATACATCCACTACGACATGGGTACTAGATACCGGTTGTGGTTCTCACCTTTGTAATCATTTACAGGGTTTAAGAGATGTGGAGAGGCTTAGCAAGGGAGATGTGGATCTACGCCTTGGAAATGGAGCTCGGGTAGCGGCCGAATCCAAGGGAACTTATGTTTTAGCTTTGCCGAACGGATTTGAGTTGTATTTGCATAATTGTTTTTATGTACCTACACTCTCTAAAAACCTTATTTCAATCGCCATGCTAGACGTGGACGGTTTTTGTTTTGTCATTAAGAACAATCGTTGCTCTATTTCTAGGAATGATTTGGTTATTGGCCAAGCTACTTCTATCAATGGCATTTGCATTTTAGAGACCTCAAATCCAATTAATGATATTTATAACATACAATCAAAGAAACTCAAAACAAGTGACCCAAGTGAAGCGTTCATTTGGCATTGTCGATTAGGTCACATAAACGAGAATCGCATCAAAAGATTAATTTCGACTAATGTGATTACACCATTTGATTATCAATCATATGGTACATGCGAATATTGCCTACTTGGCAAGATGACTCGTAATCCTTTTAGTGGTAAAGGGACACGAGCTAGTGAACTATTGGGACTCATACACACCGATGTATGTGGACCAATGAGTATCACCGCTCGTAGTAATTATGACTAATTTATAACCTTCACCGATGACTTAAGTAGATATGGGTATATCTATTTAATGAAACATAAGAGTGAAGCATTTGAGAAATTCAAGGAATTTCAAAACGAAGTAGAGAACCAATTGAACAAAAGGATTAAGGCACTACGATCCGATCGTGGTGGAGAATACCTTAGCCTTGAATTTGATTTACACTTGAAAGGTTGTGGGATTATATCACAACTTACTCCACCCGGAACACCACAACTCAATGGTGTTGCCGAAAGGAGGAATCGAACCTTACTTGATATGGTTCGATCCATGATGAGTCAAACCGAGTTACCGAACTCGTTTTGGGGATTTGCAATTCAAACCGCAATAAAATCTTTGAACGTGAGTCCAACCAAAGCAATCGAAAAGACTCCATATGAGATATGGAAAGAAAAGGTTCCAAATCTATCCCACATGAAGATTTGGGGATGTGATGCTTACGTCAAAACTAAGAACGACAACAAGCTTGCCCCAAGATCCGAAAAATGCATTTTTGTAGGATATCCCATGGCCTCACGAGGCTATTACTTCTATAAGCCTCAAGAGAACAAAGTATTTGTGTCTCGCGATGCTGTCTTCCTAGAAAGTGATTTTATTTCTAGGAGACAGAGTGGGAGAAATTTTGAACTTGATGAAGTTCAAGAGCCACAAACCGAAATAGAGGCGCAAGAAGAAGTTCCTTCGTCATCTAACACGGTCGTTCCTACTCCTCTTAGAAGAACGGGCCGAGTTATTCGCCATCCTGATCGATATGTGGGACTTATCGAAGAAGATGGAACGCTCGATGTGTTGCTTATGGAAAGTGACGAGCCCGCCACCTACAAGGCCGCAATCTCTAGTCCTAATTCCACCTTATGGCTTGAAGCCATGAAGTCCGAAATGGATTCTATGCTTGAAAACCAAGTTTGGGACTTGGTAGATTTGCCTAAAGGGGCAAGACCCCTTCAATGCAAATGGATATTCAAAGTCAAGAATGGCATAGAAGGACATGACGATGTCTACAAAGCTAGGCTAGTGGCAAAAGGATTTACCCAAGTCCAAGGTCTCCATTATGATGAGACCTTCGCCCCCGTAGCCATGCTAAGATCCATACGGATTTTGTTAGCGATCGCCGCATTTCATGATTATGAAATTTGGCAAATGGATGTCAAAACCACTTTTCTAAATGGGCATTTAGAAGAGGAGGTGTACATGATACAACCCGAAGGTTTTGTTGATTCTAAAAATCCTAACAAAGTGTGCAAACTTAAGAGATCCATTTATGGTCTTAAGCAAGCATCAAGAAGTTGGAATCATCGATTCAATGATGTGATAAAGGAAAATGGTTTCACTCGAAATGTTGAGGAACCATGTTTATACATGAAATTTAGTGGGAGCAATGTTGTGTTCCTAATCTTGTATGTCGATGACATACTACTCATTGGAAATGATATTCCAATGTTGTCTTATGTTAAGAAGTGGTTAGGTAACCACTTCCAAATGAAGGATTTAGGAGAGGCACAACGCATATTAGGTATCCGGATCTATAGAGATAGATCCAAGAGGATATTGGCACTAAGTCAAGAGTCTTATGTTGATAAGATTCTTCGACGATTCAGCATGGACAAATCCAAAAGGGGTTTGGTACCTATGGTAAAGGAACGATATTGAGCAAGACTCAATGTCCCTCCGAACCCCATGATGTTGAACGCATGAAGTTGATCCCTTACGCTTCATTTGTTGGATCAATCATGTATGCCATGATATGCACACGTCTCGATGTCTCGTATGCCTTGAGCATGACGAGTAGATATCAAGGAAATCCAGTGAGAGTCACTGGATTCTTTGTCAAGAACATCCTTAAGTACTTGAGAAGAACTAAGGACTTTATCCTTGTGTTTGGAGGAGACACTGAGTTGCGTGTTACAGGATACACGGACTCAAGTTTTCAAACAGATAGAGATGACATGAAATCACAAGCTGGTTTTGTTTTCATGCTCAATGGTGTGCCGTAAAGTGGAGAAGCTTCAAGGAAGTCAGAACCGCCGATTCGACAACGGAGGCTGAGTACATAGCAGCATCAGAAGCTGCCAAGGAAGCTATGTGGATCAAGCAATTCACGGAAGGTCTAAAACTAGTACCTACCGCCGATGATCCCATCACTCTCTATTGTGATAATAGTTGGACGATCTTCCAAGCTAAGGAGCCAAAGTCTAGTAATAGATCTAGACATGTACTTAGAAAGTATCATGTAATAAGAGATTTCATTGAAAGAAAGGAAATTGCGATTTGTAAGGTTGGGACGGATGACAACATAGCCGATCCGCTCACCAAGCCTTTACCGCAGGCTAAGCATAATGGACATGTTACGTCCATGGGACTTAAACGTGTACCAAATTTTTGTTAGATTTTGAAATGAAATAAAAGTGTTGTTTTTGTTCATGTTCATAATCACATTTGTCTTTTATCTTTAATTTATACTTTGTTACATCCAAACGGGTTGTAGAGACAATTGAACCCCGTTAAAGTGAACACGGATTAACATAGTATTTGCCCATAGTCACTTGTATGAGGTGACGTCTCGAAGTGACTAGAGTGTGAGGCGATTGATGGCAAGTTCAAGTGCCATAGAGTCATATGAGATGACTAGTCGATCACATAGGCAGACTGTTAGGAACATTTTGTCGGGCCTTATGACCGCTTATAGAGTTCTGGCAAATTTATATAGCCTGGTCGTGGCGAGAGCTACTATAGTATTCGAATGAGTCGATTCTTTTGACTAAAGACTATTCTCCTAAGATGGCACAGTTTCAGATTAACTTTGATTTGTGTTACTACGACCTTCGTAAATGGGGTCAAATGGGCATATTTTGGGTTATGATGGTGTGGCTAGTCGAAGGGAATGAGTGCGATAGGAATTGTCCACCCCTAGTCGGGGTTATAACAATATCTCGGGGCCACTCGAGGAGTAATGAACTGGAAATGCGTGGCCACGCTCGGAAGGTATCCAGAGTGGATAAATCCGGTCAATCAGTTATTCTCCAGATCGAGGAAACCACTCTCGATATGATCATTTGCAAGTACGACCTGAAAGACACCTTGCATTGAGTGGGAGATAGTAATAGGACAAGAGAATTGGTGACGCACACTTGTCGAGGACAAGTGGGAGATTGTTTGGAAATGTGTCCTCAACAATAGTGCGATCACATGATTTAAATATCATTATTAAATCTCATTTTGAAGAATACAATTGGGAGGTAATTTTGTTACTGTCAACTGGTCAACATATATCGGTAATGATTGGCTGACTAGAGTTTGACATTACTGTCGTGTGACGATGGTGATCAGTTGACCCCCTAGGTCATACCTAAAGGGCAATACACTTAATTGATTATTTAATTAATCGTATAACGTTACGAGTTGATTAAATTACTTGAAAATTGACGGACGATTTTGGAAGTAAAATTTACGTATCATATTGAAATATGATTAAATGAGATACGGTCTGAGTAATTGAATTGTTTCATTACTCGGATGAAATTATTGTTTAAGGAAACAATCGGAATTGAATAAATTTTTGTAAATGCGATTTATAAATTGGTAAAAATATTTCGGCACAAGTAATTATGAAATTACTAAATCGATTTTTTTTATGTGACGTATTTTTATTAATACGTTGATTTTTAATATGTTAAAAATACATTACAAATTATGTTACATGTGACATGTTACATATTGAGAAATTGACAAAAATAATATGGACACCATATTATGATATGTACTAAAATAATGGGGTATTAGATTAACATTGTGTTGATTAATTTATTAAGTAAACATAATGATTATCTACTAGTCTAGCCATGCAAGCCTATGAACATTGTTAAGAGCAACAACTTCATGCATTGGCTCACCCCAAAAGCCCCCCTACCACCCGGTTTTTGAGAAGAGGAAACCATGATGGTTTTCTCATATTTTTACCTAATAATATACAAAATGTTTTGTATAATATTTATTCACTTGTTCATCCAAAATTTAGAGTTTTAGAGAGACAAAATCCTCTCTTCTTCTTCCTCCCATAAAACCGAAAATATTAAGAGTACATAATATTTTTGGGTCTATTTTCTACTAAGATTAATATTATACTAGTACTTATAATATTAATTAGATTAAGTGTTAAGCCTTGGGTATAAAGCTTGGGGAGAGATCTTATATTTAGATCTTGTTCATCCATAAGGGAAAGCTCAAGATCAAAAGAGAAAGGTGATCTCTTTTGTGCCCTTAAATCCGAAATCAACAATGTAAGGACATTATTTCTCTTCTTTTATATTATTATTTGCATGCATAAAATCCGTTGTTTTAATTTTATGACAAATTATTTGACATATATGAGTATGTTAGTATGTATATGAATCTACATTTCCATCACATGCATCATTAAAAAAAAATAACTAATAATCTAAATTAACAACATACATTAACAACATACATCCATCACAACATTGGCTTCTATCCTAAGTCAACATGCATTAACACCAACCCTTTTTCAACAACAATTAAAACAATAACTAATAATCTAAATTAATTAAACTAATTAAAAAAATTAAAAGGAGAAATGCCTAATTAACTTGACAAAAGAAAAAAATGAAAAAGAAGGGGACAGTCGGCGGCAGGGGGTCATCGGCGGCGGCCATGGGTCGGCGACGGCGGCGGGGCTGCTATGGACAAAAAAATAATAAATAAGAAAAGGAGAAGGAAAAAGATGAAGGAGAAGGAAAAAGATAAAGGAGAGAGGAAAAAAAGATAAAGTGACGGCGACAGCGTGGTGGTGTTGGTGGTGGTGGTGGTGGCGCCGGAAGTGGAGAAGGGTGGTGGTGGTGTCGGGTTTTAAGGAGGTTAGGGTTGGGACGAGTTTTAATTGATTTGGGGATTTTTTGTAAAGTGAGGGGAAAGTGTTCGCGAGTTCGGGTAAATAGGGTTATCTGACGCATTATCCGTCAGTAAAGCAAGAATCCTGACGGGAATTCCGTCAGTATTTATGTTTTACTGACGGCATATCCGTCATAAGGTACTTTATCAGAACAATAATATAAGTACCTGCACACGTCATAATAATTGACCTACTGACGGATAATCCGTCAGTATTTTGAAAAAACTGACGGAAATTCCGTCAGTAGGTCAATTATTTTGACACCCTGTCACACACTGAATTCTAATAGTAATTCAGCCACTGACGGATATTCCGTCAGTATTATGAACACACTGACGGAATTTCCGTCAGGTATGCTAAATGCTTTCCAGATGTACTCCATTGTTGCGTGTGAATAGCAATGACGAAAATTCCGCCAGTTTTATGGAATTACTGATGGAATTTCCGTCACAGGTTTTTTAGCGCCATTGACTTTGTCCACGCGACAATAGTTACTGACGGAATGTCCATCAAGAAAAATTACCGACGGAAATTCCGTCACAAATCCGTCAGTAACCCGTGTTTTCTGACGGCCTCTTTTTTCCGTCGGTAGGCCCGTCACTAACCCGCGTTTTTCTTGTAGTGTTAGGCCTTTAGTATCGGTTTCCTCCCTGTTGCTTGGTCGTTATATGCGATCCATTTGGCTCTAAATTGCTCCAAAAATGCAAGGTTAGTATTCCTCTCCTACCAAGGACACAAACCTCAAAGAATATGCAAAGTGGGAAGCTAAAAGATAATAAACGACCCTAATATATGCAAGAAAGCATAGGAACAAGGCAAGTTCGGGGACTAAAAGTGTGCAAATATGAGTCACATCACCCTGGTGGTAGCTGGTGGTTGGGATTGGCATTCTTGAAAATGGACTCAGAACTTGGACTGGCAGCAAGTGAGTTAAGGGCATTGACAGTGCCTGAGTTGCCTGGCTTCTGAATCAGACTATCCTTCTCTTGACTGGTGTTGGCCTGGCCTATTGCTCCTACATCAACCTTCCCTGGTTGAGAAGGGCTTGTCCTCAAGCCTGTGGCCTCCTCCTCCTCAGAATCATATTATGGGTTGAGATCTCCCACATTAAAGGTTCCATGAATGATGTGACTCGTATTTATGCACATTTAGTCCCCAAACTAGCCTCGTTCCTATGATTTCTAGTGCTATTTAGGGTCGTTTCTTATCTTTAGTACTCTACTTTGAATATTCTTTGAGGTTTTGTGTCCTTGGTAGGAGAGGATTGCTAGCCCTGCATTTATGAAGCAAAGTAAAGCTAAATGGAGTGCATCTAATGACCAAGCATCAAAGAGAAAACCATTACTAAAGGCCAAAGTAAATAAATGAAGTAGAATGGGCAATGATGAAGACCCTCACGACCTACCAATGATCCCCACGGATCCTTAGGCAGTCAAAGAAGAAGAAGGAAAGTTGAGCAATGATCCGGGCATCCCGAGCCCAGGTCGGGCATCTCCATCATCAATCCGGGCATCTCAAGCCTCAATCTGAGTGTCTCGTCTTCAGGTCGAGCAGATCACTGGGCTGTACGCGTTTGTCTCCATCCTCAATCTGGGCGTCTCTCTATGGACTTGCAAAGCACTAATCCTCTTCTTAGGGACTTAATCGTCATTTAAGCCCTTATTCACCCAAATACTTGTACTTCGTATAAATACCTCATTGTGTTAAAGGGTTAATCATCAAGTTAGAATTTAGCATTAATCAAGTTTATATATTATTAATAAAGTTGCATTCTCTTAATTCAATATTAATCAAATCTTAATTCCTCTTTAATCCTTCAAGTGTTTTTAGTTTTAGTTGGGTAATTTGAAGATTATTTGGTTTTATTGATGACTTGACAACTCTTCATCATTCATCAAGTGTTCTTCGATTATTCTTTGCTTATTATTTGGATCATCCTTAAAGTTGGTATAATCCCTTTTACCCTTGCTTAATTAATTATTGCCTATTCATTCATCATGTTTAACTTTGCTAATATGATTGACACCTTTATTAGCATGTTTACCATAACCATGAGTGAGTAGTATTCTAGCTAGTGTTAATGGGGGATTAGGCGAACTATAACATGAGGGTAGATTCATACTTAATCTAATATGTTATCATAAGATTGCTTGCTTGTTGTAGTGTCAACCTATGCACATGTTATGCTTGATAAATTGCTTGACTAACAAACCTTGCATGTGTACATCTCTTATCTATTCAACAAGATTTGTAAGATATAAACTAACTCGAATCTTGTTAGACCATGCATAGAAATGAATAGGAAGAAAGTAAGTCGACTTGTAGGTGTTGTACAGTCTTGATCGACTCAGCTTCGGGACCCAAATCTTCCTATGAATCGTAAGACATAAACTAACTCGATTCCAATACAACAATAATTTGCTTGCAACTATGTAAACATGTTTGTATGATCACCACCATGAATCCCCTATGAACCCATGATACCCTAGTGTCGTAATCTATTGCTTACAAACCCCCACTTTACTTGCTTGTTTTACTTTCATTTCTTTACATTTCATTGTTAAAGTAGTGTAGCTTGACACCTCAAATCTCAACCCAATTTGTGACACCCTAAGACATAACTTTATACAACCGATAACTTAATTCAATAGCCGTCCTTTGGGATCCGACTTTTACTTACCACTCTACTAAGAGTAGTTTGTTTAGTTATAAATATTGTTTTGGTTAGTTGACTTAGACGACAAAGTTTCGAACCGCACAAATGAACCCCATACTCACCAGGCAGGTCAACCTTGTAGGCATTAGGACCAATTCTCTTAATAATTTCAGATGGACCATCAGCTCTAGGCATTAGCTTGTTCTTTCTCCTTCCAAGGAACTTTTCCTTCCTCGGATTGACCCAGACTAGTCCCCTGGCATGAACTTCCTCTTCCTTCTTGGATTCTTAGACTGTTTCTTGTATCTTGCATTTGTTTTCTCAATCTCTTTCCTGGCTGACTCATGGAGCTTCATCATTTGTTCAGCTCTGGTTTTTGCTTCAAAGTTCAGCTCCTCTCTTGGTATACTAGATAATTCCAATTGCATTAGAGGTTTCACTCCATAGACAACCTCAAAAGAACTATGGCATGTTGCACTTGATGGTGCTCTGTTGAAGGAAAACACGTCTAAGATAATTTCAGGTCCCAACCCTTTAAGGATATACTCACTATGCACCTCAGGATTCTCCCCAAAGCTCAATTTGTGACTTCAGTTTGGCCATCTGTTTGAGGGTGAAGAGTTGTACTGAATAGGAGCTTTATGTTGAGCAACCTTCACAAGGTCTTCCAGAAATAACTCATGAACTTTGTATCCCTGACAGATACAATGGTCTTAGGTACTCCATGCAACCTCACAATTTCCTTCAAATATAACTCAGTCACACTGACAGCATCCTCAGTTTTCTTACAAGTAATAAAATGTGCCATTTTGCTGAATCTGTGAACCACAACCATGACTGAATCCTTTCCTCTTTGTGTTCTAGGTAGGGCAACAATGAAATACATACTCACATACTCCCAAGGTTGGTTAGGGACTCGTAGGGGAGTGTATGACCCTACTTGAAATGAACTCTTGGACATTTGCCACACTGAGCATCTCTTTAGAATAATATGAACATCCCCAATCATCTTGGGCTAATGAAATTGAACCTGTAATATTTCTAAGGTTTTATGAACACCAAAGTGTCCTCCCAGGCCCCCTGAATGTACATCCTTAATCAGTAAAATTCTGTAGGAGCCTCTTGGTACACATAGCTTGTTTCCATAGAACAGGAATCCTTCCTGGAGATGATATATGTTGTCCTGGGTGCTGTGACCTTCATTCTGAGCTAACCATTCTTCAGCAAAGTCAAGATCCTCCTTGTACATTTCCTTCATGAATTCAAACCATAACACATTCTGTTCAATGACAGTAAGCAAGGAATGTTTCCTTGATAAAGCATTAGCCACCACATTCATTTTCCCTTCTTTGTACTTTCTAGAAAATGTGAATGAATGCAGAAACTCTACCCATTGACTGAGTTTAGCTTGATTGTTGATGTATCTTAGGGCCTCATGATCAGAATGCCGAACAAATGGCCTAGGTTTCAGGTAATGGCTCCAGTGCATTAATGCCCTAATGATGGCATAAAACACTATATCATATGTTGAGTGCTTCAGCTTGGCTCCATTCAACTTCTCACTGAAGTACGCCACAGGTTTCTGGCATTGAATTAGGACTGAACCTATTCCCACCCCACTGGCATCACATTCAACCTCAAATAATTGCTCAAAATTTTGTAGTCTCAGAATTAGTGTTTCACACATTAATTTCATAATCCTTTCAAAGGATTGCTGAGCTCTCTCGGTCCACTAAAACTCTCCTTTCTTTAAGCATTCAGTGATTGGTGCTACTACAGAACTGAAGTCGTTGATGAATCTCCTATAGAAGAAAGCCAAACCATGGAATCCTCTAACTTCAATAATGGTTTTAGGGGTAGGCCATAACTGTATTGCTGTAATTTTGTCCAGATTAACAGAGATACTCCTCCCAGACACAATATACCCTAGAAATGTAACTTTCTCAACAATGAAGGTACACTTCTCTAATTTGCTAAACAGATTTTGATCCCTAAGGATCCTGAAGACTTCTTCCAAGTGTTTCATATGATCTGATTGATTCTTCTTGTAGATTAGGATGTCATCAAAGTAGACAACTGCAAACTTTACCAAGCAAAGCCTCAACACCTCAATCATGAGTCTCATGAAGGTGCTGGGTGCATTTGATAATCCAAATGGCATGACAATCTACTCATATAGTCCATGCTTGGTTTTGAAAGCTGTTTTCCACCCATCCGCTTCCATTATCCTGACTTGGTGATACCTATTTTGGTATATTTCTACCAAATAGGGTTAAAGTGGTCTTAGTGCCTAATCAATATTACGGTTATATTTGATGATTTTTGTATGTTGAAATATGCTATATGTGAGTTTATACAAGGATAAATAAAGAACACAAGGAATTTTGGTTACGCGGAAAAGCCATATGGGAAACAACCGCGAGGGGGAGACGGAATCCCACCAAGACTAAAAACGATGATACTTTAAAGGCTAGGGTTTCTCGTATGTATTTATGAATGAATCTTTGGTCTTGCGTTATGGCACTTATATAGGGAAGCTCTGCATCGAGGGTTCTTTACTTGCTCCCCAAGTCTTTGGAATTGGGTAACATCTTGGACTTCCTTATTCGGAATTTGGTAACAACTTGGACTTCCTTATTTCACCCGTGGTCTTGTCACTACCTCAGTCCAAATCAAATTCTCCCTCGCCTGCTGCCCCGTCCAATATTATCCTTCTCCCAGGCCCGCTTCCCTAACTCAGCCTAGATCCAGAAATTGGGCCTAATAGTTTGCCCCCAATTTTTCGCGAAAATCATTTTCTAGTAGTTGAGCGGGAAATCGTAGAGTATCGTTGAGTGACTTCCTGCATACTCCTCTCCAATCCCTAGATTCTCTCATTTATACTCCAACCACCTCTTTTATTTATCCTCCATCCATCTCCCCCTCATTCTCTCTCATCAATCATCACAAACCCCTCAAATCTCATAAAACCCTATATCCTCCAATCGCCTTCCTCGCCTACTTTTGCTGTCAGCGCCGCCTCATTTCCATCGTCTCTTAGGTACTCCATTTCCACCTTCTTTTTAATTTATCATGGCCAAAACACGCTAAGCCTCCTCTTCATCTGCCCCCGTCGACTTCATTGCAGAAGACACTTTCCCTTCTAGGGTATTGTTAAAAAACCCCACTTTTGCGACTCCTCCCTCACCCAAAACGACATTACCAGAATCAAAGCATTTCTGGGTGTGGGTGACGATGTGGTGGTTTATATCCTTGGCCTCGGCCAGAAAGATGACGCTATACGTAAGGGGTGGATCAGCTTATATACATACCCTGTTGTCCTTGGTCTCAAGTTTCCTTTTTCGTCCATGATTCAAGAGTTCATTTGTCTGAACTCTCTTCCCATGGCTCAAATCTCTCCATATGCATGGAGAATCCTTCTGTCTACCGTTGCCCTGGACAACAATCTGGGTGCTGAAATCGGGCTAGCAGATCTGGCTCACAGATTTGATTGTCGATCCCTAGAAAATGGCTAGTATACCTTTAGGACCATGGAGAAGACTGAAAACTTTCTTCAGTCCGCGGCCAAGGGCAAAGATGATGGTTAGTATGAGGGGTTCTTCTATGTTAAGCTTGATTCTATCCCCTTGCATGCAGACTACCTCTTCGAACGCTGGATCTAGACCAAGAGTAAGTGTGCTTGCATGTCTTTTCTTGTGATTCCTTCTGCTACTTATGCCCCTTACCCTGTGCTTTCCTGCAGAACATAAGAATCCTGCGAAGTCTGCTGATGAGGACACCTTGGTTGCCAAGCTGTTTTCCATTCCTGAGGAGAAAAAAATGTTCCATGCACTGCTTTCTGGTCCTGTCACCGCTTCCACCGAAGAAACCATGTCTTTTGGTAAGTATCCATTTTCTATTTCATGCTTGATCTTGGTGATTCTTGATTTTGAGATCTCCCAACTGCCTTCCGGGGCGTACATGAAGTACCCGACCCACTGCTTCTAAGATCCTGATGCGCCAAGCAAGAAAGAGGGTTGCTGAATCCACCCCATCCCCTACTTCCTCGAAAATAAGACCTACCCCCAGGCCGACTCCTAAACCGATTGAGGTTAGTCCTATCTCTCGTGCCACTGGCTCTCCAACTCGTGCTGAAGAACACCTGATACGTCTCCCTGCTGGCGTTGGGGATACAGAGCATGTCAAATACTGCCCTCGATGAAGCGTCTTCTCACGCCAGCCTGCCCCTAGATCTTTGATGAGACTGACCTCCAAGAGATGACTGGTCTGGCTACTGAACAAAGATTTGCTGTAAGTTTGCTCTTGTTCTCTCTATTCCTTGCTTTCATTATTTTGATACTTCCTTACTAACCATTTCTCATGTACCTTAGGCTCTGCAATCTTCCCTTTACCTCCGCAAGATGCTGAAGAGAGCCAAGACTGAATGCCTGGCGGCAGTGAGGAAGAATAAGGAGCTAACGACCACTTGTGGTAAGCTGAGGGGGCAGCTTTGTGCAGCCAAGAAAGAGAGGGAGGAGGCCAATGATCAGTTAGCCAGGACGCATGAAGCTAACTTTGTTCTGACCACTGGACTGACAAAGGCTAAGGCTCGTGCCGAGGAGATGGCTGAACTGGCCAAGAACGTGGGAGCCTACACTATTTTTGATGGGAGGATCGACTGCATCAGGGCTTTTCCCAATGGAGGAGGAGCAGGCTGAATTTTCCCGTGCATTTCCCAATGGTATGGACTTGAGTGCTCTGTGCTCCCCTAAGGCTGAGGTTGCTGACCCTGAGCCTGAATTTATTGTCATGGATATCTCTGGAACCATCTTTGAGATAAATTTTGTAGAGGAAATCCTGGCACAGGCATCTGGTGGCGATGTTATGGTGACTACTGCAGCTGATCAGGTACCTGCACTAAGGGAGCAGACAGTGCACAGGGAGCAGGGCAAAAATAAGGATGCTGTTATTGAGAGGATTGACCTCTCTTAAAATTTTTAATCATGTTTTTGGGACTTGGCCCTGTGTGGTGCAAGTTTGTAATTATACTTATGAAACACTTTTTTTTTGTGGTTGCTTACGCATGTCGGTGTGCAGGCTGAAACCTTTCGCGCTTGCTCTGGGTAGCAGGTGCCTTTATTTTGAAATGCCCTAGGCCTGGCTTACAGGCCTCTTTTGTTATACTTTGCACTGATTTGTGGTATGTCCTCTTAGTCTGGGTTTAGTTCCAGTTTGTTATTTTCAAGGAGACTGCCCTGGTTCCATGCACACAGTCCCTGCCCCTGCTTGCAGGTGTTTGATAAAATATTTTACCCATGACATAAAATACTTTATCAATTGGATAGCTAGTTAAAGCGTACCTCTCATTGTCCTTTTCCGGTTAACAGGGGATGTTGCATCCCCTATGGTTCCACCATTTGTATTGCATGCATGCTCCTATGTACATGGCTACGCTTTTATCGGGGATTAACGTGAGATGCAGGTGGTCTTTGTATCGCTGTGCCCTGCTATCTCAAGACCGTATGCCCTCCATATGGTTAACTCCGCAACATCTTGTTACCCCACATGGTAGGGATTGGACCATTAAAGTTTACTCTGCCAGACAAACAACTGACGTTAGCACTCAAAGCCTTTCGTCCTAGAAGTAGAAAATTTCCAAGCAACACAAATTACCTGGTGCTATCTCACGGTGTTCCAAGGCAACGACTGGATCCAGGAAGCCACAGCTTGCACTACTTAGTTTTTAAAACGACTCAATTATTCAAAAAACAAAAAGAAAAAAAATTAAAAAAGAAAAACAAACGAAAGAACTAAACAAAAACTTAATAAGCATAGTATATATATGACCCCGACCCCCTTTTTTTTGATTTTTTTTTTTTTTTTTGCTTCATGGACTGTTGAAAGGTCCTTTGTACACTAAGGTTTCAGCACTTTGTCAGACAAAGTACTGTTTCAAATGGCGAATGTTCCAGGGTTTGTGCAGGATATGACCTTGCATGGTCATCAACGAGTATGCCCCATTCCCGACAATGCTTTCGACCTGATACGTTCCTTCCCAATTGTAAGCAAACTTCCAATCCCTGTGATTCTTGGTATTTTCAAACACTCTTATGAGTACCAGGTCCCCTACTGTGAGGGTCCTTATGTTGACATTCTTATTATACGTTCTTGCTACGGATTTCTTATACGATGCCATTCGTATGTAAGCACTTTCTCTTAGTTCGTCAAATGTGTCCAGGTTCCAGGTCATTTTGATCTAATTCTGCTCTACTGTCTCGCACCCATACCTGTGCGTTAGTACCAGAACTTCTGATGGAATTATGGCTTTTGCACCGAATACTAGGCTAAACGGCATTTGTCCTGTTGCTGTCTTAGGCATCGTTCTATCCGACCAGAGTACTAGTGGTAATTCGTCTGCCTGCTTACCCCCAAGTTCCTCTAGCCGTTTTCTGAGGTTCTCTACAAATATTTTATTGATGGACTCTGCTTGTCCGTTCGTCTGTGGGTACCGGGGAGCAGACTTTCTTAATGTTATGTTCCATCGCGAACAAAACCCTTTAGTGTTATCAGATATGAACTGGGACCCATTGTCTCATATGATTTCAGATGGTATCCCAAATCTGCTAATGATGTTATGTTTTATAAAAGAGATCACTTGGGACTCCTTCACTTCCGTCATTGCTTCAGCTTCAATCCATTTTGAGAAATAATTTGTCATAACAAGCATTTATACTCTATTTCCAGGTGCCCTGGCTAGTTTCCCTACTATGTCGATCACCCACATCATGAATGGCCATGGGGAGATGATCGGATGCAGCGGTTCTGCTGGCTGGTGTATTGCTGGAGCTGCCTCATAGTAGGCCATAAATATCCCTTTCCTAAGGCTATGTTGGATAGACTTCTCCCCCCAGCGTGATTTCCACACTCACCGCTGTGTATATCCTGCAGCACTGTGCTGGCTTCTTCCCTGTTCAGGCACCTGAGGTAAGGTCCTGCCAAAGATCTCCTAAAGGGCATGTTATCTTTTAACACAAATCTGGAAGCCTTGATCCTGAAATTCTGTGCTTCTTTCTTATTCTCTTGATGTTTCCCATCTTTCAGCCATTCGACATAAGGGTTTCGCCAATCTGGATCCATCTGTTGGTTTCCATTTGATACCAGGATTTCAACTCCGTTCACGTGTTGCACGTGAGCTATTCCCTCTTGTTGATTCTGCTCCAGCTCTTTCTATATAGCTGGAGTTAGTACATGGTAATGGGTATACTAGATAGGTCTACGGGCTTGAAAATGACTCCCACTGTGGCTAAGGCATCTGCTTCCACGTTCTGATCCCTTGGGATCTATATGATCTTGAAAGACCGGAGTTTCAGTTTCTGCTCTGTGCCGACCTTTAGGTAGGCTATCATTATAGAGTCACGCGCCGCGTATTCATTGTTCACATGGTTCACCATAATTAACGAGTCACTGTATACTCTCAGGTTCTTGAACTTATGTCCTCGCGCCATTTGCATCCCGAGTATGAGTGCCTCGTACTCTGCTTCGTTGTTAGTGGCCTTGAATTCACACCTGACTGCTTGTACCATCATATCTCCTTTTGGGGATCGGAGGACCAGACCCACACCAGTTCCTCGAGCATTTGAGGCCCTATCGATGTATAAGATCCAAGTTCCACTTTTCTGGTCTCTGCATAATGTCAGCATCTCCTTTTCTGCCTCCGCTTGGGTAGCAGGACAAAAATCTGGCACAAAATCTGCCAATGCGTAGGACTTGATTGTCGTCCTGGGCTCAAATTGTAAATCGTAGCCACTTAAGTGTACTGAATAATTGGACATTGGTCGGACTAAATCTTTTCGGTAACTTGTCGTTAGGATCACCTAGACCAAAACACAATTTATAGCTTCACAAACAACTCTACAATTAGTAAAGAGGCAAGTAAAGGTCGGATCCCAAGGGACGGGAATTGAGATGAGATTTCTATTGCAACTAGTGGTGTCTTAGGAGTGTCACAATTTGGGTTGATGTAGAAGGTCACTAAACTAAATAGCAATGAAAGTAAACAAGCAAGATGAATTAAAAGGGTTGTAAACAATTGATAAAAAGCACTAGGGTATCATGGGGTCATAGGGGATTAATGGGAATTGATCATACAAACATGTTCTCAAATTATAAGCAAGCAATTATTGTTGTGATGGATTGAGTTGGGTTATATCTTACAATCCTAGGAAAGTTTGGGTCCCAGAGCCGAATCGATTAGATTGTTCAACGCCTACAAGTCGACTTAGTCTTCCCTACTCAACAACATGCATGGTCTAATGAGACTCGAGTTGGTTTATGTCTTACAAGTCTCATTGAAAAGATAGGTGATGGGTAAAAAATGCTAGGATTCATAGGCTCGCATTTCATCAAACATAACATGTGCATGAGTTGAGATCAAAACAAGCAAGCAAATAAACCATGAAAGCATATTAATTTAAGCATGAATCATTCCCCATGTTGGTTTCCCCTAATTACCCATTAACCCTAGATAGGTGACTAGTCACTCATTATCATATTGAACATGCTAGCAAGGTTGTCAATCATACCAACAAAGTGAAACATGATGAATAAATGAAAGTAATTAACAAAAATTAAAAAGGGATTAAGAGAATTATACCTACTAATGATTCCAATAATAAAGCAAAGAATAAAAGAAGTACTTGATGCTTGATTGAGAGGTTGTCAATCTCCCAATAATAACCCAAATAATCTTCAATTACCCAAAATAAAGGATGAACAAAAGAGAGATTAAGGAAATAAAACTTGATTAATTGTTGATTACAAAATTAAAGAGAGATTTGATTGATATTAACTACACTAGAGATTGCTAAGAAGAACATGCTCTTCCAATTAGACTAATGGGGTATTATAGTGGGGATTAGGTGTAGGAATTAGGGTTAACTAAGGGCTTAAATGATGATTAAGTCCCTACTTAAGGAAACGCCGGTATTTTCGGAAGGATGGGCATCTTTCTTGAAGCTTGAAGAAACGAAGTTGTGCTGTCTTGGAATCCGTGCGTCTTAGGCTCGGGACGGCCGGATTCGTGAGTTGCTGCCCGGGCATCTTTGGGAGAAGACGGGCGTCTTCTGAGGTTGCTGCCCGGGCGTCTTGTAAGGAAGACGCACGGATTGTGAAGGTGGAGGACGGGCGTCTTCTTAGGAAGACGCACGGATTGTCATGCAGCGTGCTTTCTTCTTCTTTTCTTCCCTTTTCTTCATAAAATCCTTGGGGATTTCCTCGGGGATGCAAGGATCTTTTCTCATCATTGCCCATCTACTATAGTATGTACAAAGGCCTTCTAATCTTGTCTCTCCGTGATGCTTGGTCATTGAATTCAATCAATTTAGTCTCATTTTGCCATGAAAATGCAAGGTTTGCATTCCTTTCTTACCAAGGATACAAAACCTCAAAGAGTATGCAAAACAAAGTACTAAAGACAATAAATGACCCAAATATGCACTAAAAAGCATGGGAACAAGGCTAATTCGGGGACTAAATATGCTCTAATTATGGTCACATCAAATATCCCCAAACCGAACCTTTGCTCGTCCCGAGTAAAGTGGTGACAAAGACTAGGACCATTATTTAAACTAACCTAGTAACATAGCCGATACGAGACAATTAGCGGGTCTCACTCCGCCCCTTCAACTCACAACAAGACAACCATGAGGTAGGATGCCTTCTTGCAAGGCAAGGTGGGTCTTGCCAAAATGGCGACACATCCAAACATTAAGCACACAAAACAAATAATGGATGCATCTACAAAAGAATAGCCACTTTCCTCATCTAAGTAGCGGAAATTATCTACAAGGGAAGCAATTCAAGGGTACACACTCCTTCATAGATGCAATTTGTTCAAACTACTAAGCCTAGAAGGATACCAATAAATCACCTCCAAGTTGTGTAAAGCTAGGGTACCTTCGTCCTCAATCGTTAAATGCTTTTGTCAAGAGTAGACTCCCTATGGTGTTAGAAACACTGGAGGATCGCGGAATTCCCCCTTTTGCCTAGACAAGAATAAGGGTCGTCCCCTCTCTACCATGCACAAAAATAGATACGATGGATAAAGGGATCAATAGACATTTGAGTTTCACTTTGGGAGTTTGCTTTCCTTTTTGTTTTTCCCCCCAATTTCATGTGGCATATAACATTTGAGAACACTTTCTTTTGCCATTTCTTTTTGATTTTTGGCATTTCAACACTTGACAACTTTCAACTTTTCTTTGCATTTCTTTTGAATATTTTCAATGTCACCCCATATGTATTGAGGGTGGCTTATATTTGAAGCTTTAGGAGTTTTATTTTTGCTCTTCTTTTCATTTGATGCATTTTTTTGCAAACTTTCTTTCACTTTTCATTTCATTGAACTCAACTTGATTTCTTTTTGTGCCCATTCCCTTTGTTGACAAAAATGTGGTAGAACATGGATGATGGATGGATGGATGCATGGTTTCAAGGGTCACCTTGGAATAAACGGTAGCCAAGTAGTTATCACACCACAAGGTACTCTTGACTAGGCCTTAATCCATGGGTCAAAGGATACTAGCATAACACATCATAGGGTGTTTTACAAGTATTCTAACAAGCAAAGTCTTAAGAAGAAAAAGCATCTACTAGGGCCTATCTATACTTGTCAAGCTTCCCAAGTAGACGGTTTCACAAAATTTTCTAACATGCAAACTACATGCCATGATGCAACTAACATATAAACATCCTAATGCAAATGATTCTACCAACTAATATGACATATAAACTAAATGCAAGTCCTAAGTTCACATTGTTATACCGTATCAATCAAAATAAATCCACATAGTCATTAACATAAAGAGGAAAAAGGAGATTGGAAAGATCATACCATGCGGTCTTCAATATCCTCATGTCTCGGATGTGGCGTAGTCGATCAATGTGAACAAGGGTAAAACACAATATATACAATATATACATGACTACACTACGAAGGAAATGAACTTGTTTTTGGTTTTTCAACTTTTCGAAATTTTTATGGTTTTTTCGAAATTTTTCAATTTTTTTGGATTTTTGAATAAAACTTAAGTTAGAATTACCCATCCCCACACTAATATGGGCATTGTCCTCAATGGCCAAAATGATGGGAAATTATGCAAACATGATGCATGATTTCTACACTAAATGCAAGCTACACTAATCTACACTACATGATGCATGGGTTTTTGTTTATAACGGAGAGGATAATTTAGATTACCTCCCGCTGTGTACGTATGTACTTCCCCAAACCGATTTAGACATTATTGCTAATGTCCTAAGGTTGGGTGTAGTTCATGCACACACGATGCAATGCATGAAACTAAATTTGTCATTTTGGATTTTCAAAAGTGGGAACAATAAAATGAGAACACCTCAATGTGGCCGAGGTGTTAGTCCTCTATGTTGCTAGGACTACTCCAACAATGATCAAGATAAATAAATAAAACATAGAGAGAAATAGACAAACCTCAAGAGGGTAGGAGCCTCCAAAGCTTGCTAATCTTCCATCATATCATCACTATCATCATCTTCCTCAATAGAAGTGGCCTCATCACCACTTCCCTCTTCACTTTCTTGTTCACTTTTTTCATCATCCTCTTTTTATTCTTCACTAGCCTCTTCATCAATGCTTTCATCAACCGCATCACCGACAACCTCATCGTCACCCAAAATCTCACCTCTAGATGCACTCGGAAAGAAGACTTCCCTATCCGCCCAACTAGGGAAAGGACATGAACGATCAAGTAGTCCTTGCCTAGCTAAATGAAAGAGGGGTGGATATTGGGCTAAGTAAGCATCTTCCCGGTCCTTGAAAGCTTGCTTGTGCATCTCTTGCATAAGAAGAGTCATATAATCTTTGCTTGCCTCAACACCTTCGGGTTTGAACTCTTGGTACTTGAAAGGATAGGGTGGTATGACAATGGAAGAGGAGGGCGTTTCAATTTCACCCTTTTGTTGTCAGATAATGTATTCGGCCTCTTTTGAGAGGGGAAGGAGATAGTTGGTCCGATGGACACTTAAACGACAAATCTTTGAAGGCAAAGTAAAAGATCTAGCCTCACTAGTGAGCCATCCATACTTGGTGTCAAGAGGGTTATGAGAGACCCACTTGTATTTGTTTATCATAGTATCAATATCAATGAGATGACCACCCTTTTTCGCCACATACTTGCTATCCTTGTTGAAGTTCGGATCAAAGTACTTAGCCAAAAGAGTGACTAGACCTCCATTTACAATAACGGTAGTGCCTTGCTTCTCGCAATCAACATTTAGCCATCTATCCACCAAAAGCCTTAGAGAGTTGAAAGGCTTGGTGAATTCCCTTCCAATGTTTAAGGCCGACTCAAGAAGAACAAAATCGAGTTTGGTAAAGTGGTTGGTGTCTTCTCTTGCAATGATGGTGTTCTCTATGACCTTGTGCCACACTCTAATGCCCGGATGGTGGACTAATAGAGCGCGACTAGCATGATAGTTCTCAAATTTCCTTCCGGAAATCGCCTCCCAAAGAGGAGCGGGGTCATACTTTCCAACATTCTTGAAATAACTCGGTGAATCACTAAGACCCAAAGCTTTACTCATTTCCTCAAAGGAGATGCGCCTACTAACATTAGCTAGGCGGAACTCGATACTTTCCATAGTCTCTACCTTATTAACTTTCAAAGAACTCAAGAATTCTAAGGTAAGGGAGGGGTATGTCAATTCTTTTGTTGTAAACAATTTCTCCAACCCCATGGCTTTAAAGAAGGCTCTAGTTTTCTCAAGGACACCCAACTTATCTAAGGCATCTTCACAAATAAAATTGGTGGATAGAAATGATCTTCTAGCATACTTGGCAAAAGTGTCCCTATGGGATTTGGAAATGAAAATTACCTCCGGATAGTTCGAAAGTTGAGCAATTTCCGGAGTAGTAGATGTTGTTGCTTCCAAGGGAGGTTGTTCTTGTTGCACTTCCAAGTTTGAGCTAGCTACCACCATAGCCAATGAGGCTTTCTTTGCTTGAAGACTCTTTTGTCTTGTTGAGAGTGCCTTTGCCTTTGGTGCCTTTGTTGCTCCTTTTGTCCTTGCCATTGATGCTTGAACCAAGAGAGGAGTGAAAATCTTCAATTTTCAAGTGTACCCAAATCGATTTAAAGATGAAAGGCTTTGCCTTTATAAATTCAAAAATCGACTCAAAGGTTGAAGATTTGGTGCTTGGTTTGATTTTTGTTGAAAGAGGAGTGATTAATTTTTGTTAAAAGGATGATTTGATTTGATTTTGATGAATGTGGTTGAGGAAATCTTGTTTTTGTGATGGAGAGGATGAGGGTTTTGAGTTTTGGGGTTTATGGGTAGTGTTTTGAATGAAGGAATGAAGAAATGAATGTGGGAGGGGGTTTATAAAAGACCCGAAAAATTTGAAATGCAGGGGGAAGAAGGGCGGCTGTCCTTCGGGACAGCCGGATTCTGTCTGGATGGGTTGAGAAATTCTTGCCTAAAGACGGGCGGATTCTAACAAAGACGCGCGGATTTGTAAATGCGGGATGGGTGTCTTTCAGAGAAGACGGGCGGAATCCTTTCCAGGGATTTTTCTTGTTTTTCTCAGCCAAAACGACGTGCGTCTTCTCTTGCAGGACGGGCGGATTCGTGAAGACGGGCGGATTCTATTGCAGGACGCCCGGATTTTCTAACAGTCCCAAAATTTCAAAAATTCAGCTTATGAAGGACGGGCGGATTCTGACCAAGCCACCCGGGTTGCCTGAAGACGGGCGGATTCTCTTGAAACCGCTCGGATTCTGCCCCTTTTACCCGGATTCAGTTCCATCCGTGTACCTTGCATATCCCTTGTCATTTTTCATTCTTCAAAATCTCGTGTTCTTCATTGTGGGGGCACTACTAAGGCATGAATAGCCTAGGCAATTGCTATCCCCACACTAAGCTAAAGCACTACGCATCAATTGAAATCATTAGTCCCTCCCTCACTTCTCTCAAAAGTGATAATTACCTTGATCAAGTCATAAAAGTCCAAAAATGACAAAAATGCAATTCAAGAATTAAAATGCGAGTTAGGGAGTTAGAAATATTTACAAATGGTGGTTTAGGGAGGACTCCACCAAACTCTCATTCTTGGTGAGATGTCAAGGGGGCATGTTCAAGGTGTTGTTGATGTTGCTCAACACGTTGAAGAAGTAATCAAAAGCTTGTTCATTGTCGTGGTAAAGTTCTTCAATAGATCTTTGCCCTTGTTGTCGGTCTTAATCAATAGCATTGCCAATGTAGGGATTGAAAATCCCTTCAAATTTATCGTCCCAAAGACCACATACTTCATCTACTTGATCACTAAAGATCTCTTGAGTTGATAGAGACAACTCTCCCATTTTCTTTTCTTGGCCAATGAGGCCATCTTCTTCATTGCTTGACTTTGGTGAGCTTTGCAAGCTCTCTTTGTTACAATTCACTTGCTCTTTGAATGGAGCATCTTCAATTTTCTTCTTCCATTGGAGTTCCGACTTCTTCCTATCATCCTTCCGGCTATAATGATCGATCATAAAACATGGTTCATGCAAACGGAGAGCTCTCATGGTCTTGTCAAGATTGAAAGTTTTGCTTCATACCGTCGTTTTGTATCAAAATTAAATTTATTCCAAACTAAAACTATAGCTAGTGATAGCAAGGATCGAACCACAGAGAGACAAGATTAATTTTGTTTGCTATTGTCAGTCTATAAAAGTAACAATTAAATGGGGGTTTTGAATTTGGTTGATTATAATGACTAATTGCTTAATATGAAATTTCTCAACAAGATAAAAGAGAGATCGGGAACTTCGGTTCACCATGGCTAAGGTCAGGTCAATAAGGTAGCAAAGGTCCTATAATACGGTCTCAGGGAATATGAGCAAACCTTTCGATCAGTGCTCAAATTAACCTTACGGTCTTCTAGTTCCCAAGAATTTCTCAAAGCTTTCGCTCAAAGGAAATTCCAATCTAATGATAATTTAAATTACTAATCTTTCAATCTAGTAAAAAAGGTTCATCAAAAGACAATAAGATCGATACGTAAGAATATCACACTAATAAATCGACCCTAATTAACGCCATGGCTCACCTCATTCCCAATCAATAAAATTAGCTACGCATAATTAAAACTATAACAATTGCGAAATTTAAGACACACAATGAAATTGACATAATTAAAATTGAATTTAAGATAGAAGAATAAAACTGAAATACTTGAATAAAAACTAGTAAAAACAAGAATTGAATTAACAAGAAATAAAAGAAGAAGTAAATTGAATTAAAGCTTACTAAGGATTGATGAACAAAAGTATTGAGATTCGAACTCCGTCGTCTCTCCCAAAAACTAGATCTAAAACTTGTGTTTCTGAATAATAAAAAGCATAACCTAAAATTGTAGCTGCGTTCTACTGATAAGCGATGCCAAAAAGAGTTGATTACAATTAGGCTTTTAAAAGTCTAACACGAAGAATTAAACGCAGCTCGCAGACTGGTCGATCGACCGGTCAGCATGGTCGATCGACTGGGCAATTCAGAACAGTAGCTTCTGCTGAACTTCAACGGTCGATCGACTGTGCAGCATGGTCGATCGACTGGACTGAGCTGTGTAGTGGCTTGTTTCTCTCTTCAAATCAGCTCTTCACTCCAATGCACGCATCCGAAGGTGAGTGAATCCGAACTCCCTTCTTCCAAGTTTCCCTGAAGTTGCCTCCGGAGGACGGTTTAGGCTTGATTTAGCTCACTTCCACTCATTCCTACAATAAATCATAGAAAATGCAAAGTAAACCGTTTCGGGAGAAATAGTAGCTTTAAGCTAGCTAATATGCATGGAAATACGTGCCAAAACTGCAAATAAAGTGTACAAAATATGCACGTATCAAATCTACCCAAACCAAACCTTGCTTGTCCCTAAGCAAGCACTACGACCCATATAAAAACCTAATGGAAAGGAGTATATCTCAGAGCTAGCTACAAGTCAATGCCAAACTATTTTATGCACATAGTCAACTACCGCAAAGCTCAAATCAAGTGAACAAACTTATGCATATCATGGAATTAAATCGGGTGTTCGACCTTACAAGACTCATAAATTCGGACTCTCCCGGGTCACTCTTCCCTTAGCAAGGCAAATGGTAAGAATATATGTAGAAGAGAAGGAAGAAAATTACAGACTCTCACCTAGACTGCGACCGACAAAACATGTATGCTTCACTAGCATGAATAATCATTCTAGCTACCGTACACACGCATAACCACCGTCAAGGACTATTACATGCCGAACTTATTGCAAGATTTGGATATGGGAGGCTAAGTGGGAAGGAAGGGGCAAAACAAGTATGGAAATGTGAAGGTAAGAGCCAAGCTAGGACCTAACAAACCATCATAAACCGTATCCCGTTCCTTCAACTTGAAATATAAACCATGCCCTTAAAAGATTAGGCAACACAAAATCCCAAAACAAACACCTCCACTTCATGAAATAAGCACATGGGGTGTGTTCTTAATTCAGCCAAATTATTATATATTTTTTCAAATTCCTTTTTTTTTCTCTTCTTTTTTTTTCATTTCATTTTCTGAGCTGGTGGTCGATCGACCATTAATGGCAGTTGATCGACCACCTTGTACATTCCAGAGCTCTCTGCCCAGGTGAACTTCCTCTCTTTTGTTTCTTTTTCTGAATTTTTCTTTCTTCCTTTTTCAGGCTGACACATTACCAGCAATTCTCATGAATACTCACTCCGACAGTGCAGAAACGAACCAAAACTGCTATAATTCGACAAATTCCTCTACTACTATCTAGCTCGGCATAATGGTTGGCTAAGTATGGGATGTAGTTGAGGGCAACTGGCAGTTATGGCTTATAGTGGAGTTAAATGGGGCAAAATGAGAAAGGGGGAGATGCAATAGTTCTCAAAACATGTAATACCGACCACAAACCGATGCGTGTAGGCAATAAGCAATCAAAACTCATACACGTGCAAAACATGAAATGAAGGGAGTACTACTCTCAATCCTAAATTAACCGGTCATGAATGTCACCAGTTATAGGCTCTATATCTCAGAAAGTATAAGTAGTTTGCCAAAAGTAATGAGTCAAGTCTAATTACCCGAAGTAAATTCCACAACAAAATTTGAGAAATCACATTTAATTCTCGCTAAGCGGTTGTGAAAAGGCAAGGAATGGCATATTTGACTAATAGTGCAATAGCATCATTAATAAACTCCAATCCGACTCAACTATATGCAAAAATAAACGTGATATTTTTGATTTTTATGTGAATTTTTTGATTTTTTCCTTTGTTATTTGATTATTTTTTTTTTATTTTTTTTTGAACTGGAAAACAAATGCAAACAGAAATGCACTAAACATGTGACTGAAATGCAATAAAAAAACAAATGCAGATGCAATAGACATATGCAAATACCCTCCCCAAACCAAAACGCACAATGCCCTCATTGTGCTCAGTAGCAAATCACCAGCAGAAATAGGGAAGAATAAAAGCAAAACAAAATAAAAGGGAAACTAATAAAAAAAGGATAGGAAACTCACAAAAGACGACCTCCCCAAACCAGCCAAAAACGGGGAGGTCACAAGCATCTAATCGCCACCGTCGTACTCTTCACCACTAGACTCTCCGGACCCCGAGCCGCTCTCCTTCTCCTCCTCCTCAGCAGCAGCGGCAATAGTAGTAGTGGTAGGAGGTCTCCTGGCAGGCTGAGGGTAACCGCCCATCGGAGGGACAAAAAAGGACTGGTGAGTCCAGGCACCCTGTGGGAGCATCCCTCCGCGGGCGTACTCCTCGTAAACTGGGTACAGGGCCAAGGCCGTGTCAAGTCGGTGCTGGTCAAAGCTCCTGCACAAGTCACTCAACACACGTGACATCCCCCTTTGGTCCATGACCGGAGGGATAACAGTAGGTGGAGGGGGACGGAAAGTGACCGGGAAGCCGGTGGGAGCAGGAGTGGAGGAAGAGGGTGCCTGTGAAGAGGAGGCACGAGCTCTCCTCGAAGTGCTAGCAGTAGCAGTACCCGCCCCAATAGGGAGCCTGTAACTAGGCAAGGGCGGGCGAGCTGCCCCCGAAACAGTGGTGAGTGGCAGGATAGGAGGGTAGCCTAGAACAGGGATGGGGTCGCAGATGAAAGAATCAATCTTCCACCGACTCCTACTATCGATCCACTTCACGGACTGCGCGTAGGCAAGATCCATGAAGCGTAGGTCACGGTCTATAGTGGCCTCCTCTCGAGGGAAAAGTAGAACAAGACGGTTGGCGATACGCGTCACCAACCCGCCACAAGCAATAGTGGCCAAAGTGCCCTCACTTACAGTCTGAAAGTGAGCGGCAGTCAAATAAGCTATATTATAAATACGGGCTACCCGACTTTGAATGTTCAGATAGCCCGCTAAGATCGACAATTCGATAGTATTCACATTATTCGACTCCTTACGGCCGAAAATGGTATTACCCATTAGCCGTAGAAAATAACGAAGAGGGGGCAAGTGAACGGAAGTGCCCGTCCTCTTAGGCCCGTAAAAGTCACTAATACATGACCACATGACTCGGTGAATATCAGAAGTTTCCGAGGTTTTACCCTCCAAATAAAGACCCAAAAAACCAGCAAAGTCGTCTAATGTCAGGGAGTAGTTGACATTGAATAGCCGAAAAGAAATGCAAGCATTATTCTTATTTTCCTCAAAAGAAGCCGAGTCAAAAGCATAAGACGAAAAGAACTCGAGGGTCAGAATGTAATACGTGAACTCAGCCATGTCTACAAGACCCATCATTCCTGTCCCATTTAGCAGGGACACAACTGACTCAAAACAGCCTAACTTCTCTAAAGTAGGCTTGTGTAGAAAACGGGTGGCAGTAACTTTCATTTTCGCAGCAAAAAGAGCAAACTTGGCACGCTGAGTAGAATTAGAAAATATAACCTGCGGATAGTCAGGTAGACTATCTGTGGTGTCCTCAATCATCAGCGGCGGACCCCGATGTCGTTTGGCAGCTCCCTGACTCGACTGCCCTTCGTACATTTGCTGCTTTCCTTTTGTCATCTTTGTTACCTTTGATGATAACTTGAAGATTAAAACAAGAAAAATCAAGATTAAGAGGGGGATGCAGGAAAATCACAAGGAAGGGGAAGAAAAGGGTTTGCTTTTGATTTTTCAATTTTAAGAAAGTGAATGAATGAAGAATGAAGAATACTTCCCTATTAATTTGCGATCTGAACTCGCGATGTGGTCGATCGACCACCTGACCAGGTCGATCGACCAGTCTTCACTTAAGTCAGCCTCTGGTCTTTCGCGTAGTGGTCGATCGACTATATGACCCAGTCGATCGACCAATATCTTTCCACAATAGCCTCTGCCCTGTTTCTCCTCAGTCGATCGACTGAGTAGCTTAGTCGATCGACTGCAAACGCTGGCAATTATTCTCAAAATCGTCAAAAATTTATTTTGCCACTTCAATTTTCCGTTCTTCTCTCATGAATATTCAGTATACTACCCGACGCACTTTGCAATGAAATAATCACCTGCAAAATTCTCAAAGGCACACATTTTTCAAACCAAGAAATTGTTAATTAAAGAGAAATAAATAAATAAAACAAAACTTAAAATGCAAATTAAAAGAAATAACAAAATAAAATTCCTAATTACAAATAATTACAACCCGGGTTGCCTCCCGGTTAGTGCTGGTTTAAGAGGTCCCGCACGACCTTTTTACCTCAATTTTCATCAACCGATAACGGGTCGAAGTACACTACCTCGACTTTCCCAACAAACTCATCTCTTCCGTGATAATGCTTCACATATTGGCCATTAACTTTGAACTTTTCTCCAACAGAGGTCTCCAATTCAACTGATCCGAACTTTGTAAGCTCTTTGTGACCGTAAAGGGCAGTCCCACTGGATTTCACTTACCAGGAAATAAACGGATACGAGCGTTAAAAAGGAGTACCTTATCGCCAATATGGAACTCGCGCTTGATGATTCTCTTGTCGTGCCAGCGCTTTGTTTTCTCTTTGTAAATCCTAGCATTGTCATAGGCCAGCAGCCTAAATTCCTCCAACTCATTCAGCTGTGTCATGCGTTTCTCACGAGAGAGGTTAGGATCCAAATTCAAATCACACATATCCCACCAAGACTTACGCTCTAACTCAACAGGTAAATGACATGTCTTACCATAAATCAATCGGTATGGTGACATCGCGATTGGCGTCTTAAACGCGGTTCTATAAGCCCATAAGACATCATCTAACTTAAGACTCCAATCTTTCCGTGATTTAGAAACAACTTTAGCTAAAACTTCTTTCAATTCTCTGTTAGAAATCTCAACCTGACCACTGGTTTGAGGATGATACCCCAAACCTCGACGATGTTGGACACCGAATTTAGTCAATAACACACTAAGTTGTTTTTATTTAAAATGCATTCCACCATCGCTAATAACAATTCGAGGGACACCAAAATGAGGGAAAATAATCTTTTTAAATAGTTTAATCACGGCCTTCGCATCGCAATGGGGAGTAGCAATAGCTTCTACCCATTTGGACACATAATCTACAGCTACGATGATATATTTATTACCTTGACTGCTCGGAAAAAGTCCTTTATAACCTCAAGAATGCCTACCTGTGGCATCTCATGTCTCTTGGAAATATTCCCCGATCTTTGACAAGCGTCGCACTCAGCAACAAAATTGCGACTATCTGCATGCAAAGTTGTCCAATAGAAACCAGATTGGAGTACCTTAGCTACAGTCCTGGACGGACCATGATGACCACCATAAGTAGAAGAGTGGCAAGCTTCTAGGACATCCTTCACCTCTCATTGAGGAACGCATCTCCGGATGAGACCGTCTGCGCATTCCTTGAAAACATAAGGATCATCCCAAAAGTATTGTCTAGCATCATAAGCGAACCGCTTCTTCTGCTGCCAAGAAAGCTCGGGTGGTATCTTACCTGTCACAACAAAGTTAGCAAAATCAGCAAACCACGGAGGTGGATAAGACCCTGAAGTAGTAATAGCCAACAGACTCTCATCAGGAAAAGAACATTAATAGGTAACGAATCCTCCCTTTCTGTCAGCTGCAGGCGAGATAAATGGTCAGCCACCACATTCTCTGCCCCTTTCTTATCTTTGATCTCCAAATCAAACTCCTGCAAAAGGAGTATCCACCTCAAAAGTCTCGGCTTCGCATCCTTCTTGAGAAAGAGAGTCTTCAGCGCTGCATGGTTAGTATAAACAGTAACCTTAGAACCTAACAAATAAGACCGAAATTTGTCTAAGGCAAAAACTATAGCTAGAAACTCTTTCTCAGTGGTATAATAATTGACTTGAGCCTCATCCAGAGTTCGGCTCGCATAGTATATGGCATTCAAAGCTTTGTTATTTCGCTGTCCCAAAACTGCACCAATTGCATAATCGCTGGCATCACACATGATCTCAAATGGGAGATCCCAATCAGGCGGCTGAATGATTGGTGCAGAAACTAGAGCCTCCTTCAACCTGTTAAAAGCTAAAAGGCACTCATCATAAACTCAAAGAAGACATCCTTAAGGAGCAATTGTGTAAGTGGTTTAGCAATTTTTGAAAAATCCTTAATGAAACGCCGATAAAAACCAGCGTGACCAAGGAAACTCCTCACTCTTTTAACATTCACGGGAGGAGGAAATTGCTCAATCACCTACACTTTTGCTTTGTCAACATGTACACCCTTATCAGAAATCAGATGCCCTAACACAACTACCTCATTGACCATAAACTGACACTTTTCCCAGTTTAAAACAAGATTAACATCAATACAACGCTGCATGACTTTATCAAGGTTAGCTAAACAACGATCAAAGTCACTACCATAAACTGAGAAATCATCCATAAATACCTCCATAATATTCTCTATATAATCAGAAAAAATCCCCATCATGCACCTCTGAAAGGTAGCAGGGGCGTTACACAATCCGAAAGGCATTCTACGATATGCAAAAACACCTTATGGACAGGTAAAAGTGGTCTTACTCTAATCATCCGGATGAATAGGGATCTGAAAGAACCTTGAATATCCGTCTAGAAAACAGAAAAATTTGTTAGAAGCAAGTCTTTCAGTCATTTGGTCAACAAAAGGGCGGGGGAAGTGGTCTTTCTTGGTGGCGACATTTAACTGTCTATAATCAATGCACATCCGCCACCCTGTCACAACTCGTGTCGGTATTAATTCATTTTTCTCATGTTTAACCATAGTAGTCCCTCCTTTCTTCGGAACTACCTGAACTGGGCTAACCCACTTGGAGTTGCCAACTGTATAAATAATACCTGCATCGAGTAGTTTCATCACCTCAGCCATAACAACTTCCTGCATCTTCGGGTTCAACTTGCGTTGACCCATGCCGTAAGGCTTGTGGCCTTCCTCCACTCTATCCTGTGCATACAAACATCGGGTGATGCTCTTAATGTCATCCAAAGAGTAACCTAGAGCCTTCCTATTTTTCTTAAGCACACACATCAAAGCGGACAATTTGGTCATCATTAAGCTTAGCACTAACAATAGTGTAGTCTTGCTCCGTATCATCTAGGAAAACATACTTAAGATTAGGAGGAAGTGGCTTACGCTATGGCACCTTTACCTCTACAGCATAGACAGAATCAGCTTCAATGGTGTAGCAAGTATTTACCAAATTCTCGTTGGCCAGGCTTAAAAGCATCTTATCTTCTTCCTCATCGAGCTCGTAGCTCTCCATTGAGGCTACCAAAGCATCTGGTTCCTCAGCATTCTCCACTGTATTACCTGCACACTCATCTAAACGGGTTAGATCAGCTAAGGGATCCTTGGCTAAGGATTCCCTCCAATTACAAAAAACAGCCCTGTCAACAATATCAATGGAATAACACGTATCATCATCAGCAGGTTCAGTCGCCTTGCGAGCAAGACTGAACTCAATGGTGTCATCCCCTACCTCTAAGGTTATGATTCCGCGTTTGACATCTATTACAGTCCCAGCTGTATGTAAAAATGGTTTACCTAAAATAATAGGTATCTGACTGTCCTCATCAATGTCCAAAACAACGAAATCGACAGGAATAAAAAACTTACCCACTCGAACGGGTACATCCTCTAGAACTCCTATAGGTCTCTGAGTCGATCTATTTGCCATTTGAACGGTAATATCGGTCACCTTGAGTCTACCAATATTTAACCTTTCGCAAACAGAATATGGCATGACACTGACACTGGCCCCTAAATCACAAAGGGCCTTTCCAATTTCGTGGTTACCTATAGTGCAAGGAATTGAAAAACTACCCGGGTCCTTTAATTTGGGTGGTATATTAATTTGCGAAAGAGCATTGCATTCTTCCACAAAAGCTACACTACCATCATCACGAAAATTTCTCTTACGATTTAAAATGTCTTTCATAAATCTAGCGTAGGAGGGTACCTGGGTAATTAGATCAGTGAAAGGAATCATTACCTCGAGATTCTGGACCATCTCCAAAAACTTACCAAACTTGCGCTCTCGCTTAGTATTCTTTAAACGCTCCGGATACGGGACTGCAACACTGGCCGTAGGATCAGTAACCTTCGGCTTCCGTAAGTTTAAAACCTCCGTCAAATCATCAATAAGTGTAGAATCATGCAAATCAGTTGACGGAATTGCTTCCTGCACTGAAGACTCAGTCGATCGACCATTGGTCTCAGTCGATCGACTGGCCTGGCTGGGCGTGAACAGTTCCTGGACAGAGATTGTTTCTTCAGGAACCTCAGTCGATCGACTGAGAGTGTTGGTCGATCGACTGCTTATACTGGGTGTGAATAGTTTCTGATCAGAAACTTTTCCATCTGACATCCCAGTCGATCGACTGTTGTTGTTGGTCGATCGACTGGTGGTACTGGCAAATAAGCTCGTTTTTTCACCAGAAATTAAACTAGCTTCTTCATCATTTCCCGAGTCTCCTCTTGGCTTGTCGGGACCTTTATAAGAGAGTCCACTTCTGAGATTAATGGCATTAATCGTTTCGATTGGCCCTTCACAATTGCTCGAAGAATTGGTGACTTGCTTAGCCTCTATATTCTCCAACTACTTCACAAAATTCTTTGAGGACTCAATCCCGGCTGCTTCAATATTCGCCACTTGAACCAAAAGAGTTTGGACCATTTCTCTCAACTTCGCAGTCTCATCTGGATTATGGACAGGAGTTTGAACTCTTTCCTTGGAAGCTTCAGAGGCCTCGATCTTCTCGAGACGGGCAGTAATAGAAGTAATGAGTGTCACAACGGCACTCATTTCATCACTTTGCTTTCGTGATTTTCCACGTGAACTCCAAAACTCAGCTCTATGGACTGCCATCTCCTCAATAGTATTCCAACCTTTATTCCGACCGGTATTGTTTTGGAACCTACCATTCGCAGCTGCATCCATGATGACCTTGTTATCATCATATAAAGCATTGTAGAATAAGTTGCAAAGATACCACTGCTGGAAACCATGGTGAGGGACAGCTTGGACCAAACTTTTGAAACGTCCCCACGCTTCACAAAAGCCCTCATCAGCTCCTTGCTGGAAATTTGTAATTTTACTTCTCAAGGCATCAGTCTTTGAAAGTGGGAAGTACTTCTTGTAGAAGGCTAATGCTAGAGATGTCCAATCTGTGACTCCAGCTGCTACCCTATCAAGGTAGCGGTACCAATCTCGCGCCGAATCCTTCAAGGAGTATAAGAACATCACCCCCTTTACTTCATCCTGAGTCACCCCAGCCGGTATAGGTATAGAACAATGATGAGTCCGTGAAAATTTCCATATGCTTCAAGGGGTCCTCATCTGGTAGACCAGCAAACTGATTTCGCTCCACTAAATCGATATAAGAGGAACGAAATTCGAAGTTACCGGTAGTGGGGGTAGGTAACATGTGCCCCTTTAGAAGGTGGTGCTCCTTTGGCTGAAGATTATCATATATTGTAGCCATATTCGCAAAACTGAGAGTACTCAAGTCTTCCTCTCAAAAAACCTGTCTCCTAACTGTGCAGAAGCAAAACTAGAAGCAAAGGTAAGCAACGGCCTCAAGGAACCAAAGTTCCTTGACACAAGAAAAATAAACTAACAATAAAGCAAACAGAATTACACCGTCTCCCCGGCAACGGCGCCAAAATTTGATACCGTCGTTTTGTATCAAAATTAAATTTATAATTCCAAACTAAAACTATAGCTAGTGATAGCAAGGGTCGAACCACAGAGAGACAAGATCAATTTTGTTTGCTATTGTCAGTCTATAAAAGTAACAATTAAATGGGGGTTTTGAATTTAGTTGATTCTAATGACTAATTGCTAAATATGAAATTTCTCAACAAGATAAAAGAGAGATCGGGAACTTCGGTTCATCATGGCTAAGGTTAGGTCAATAAGGTAGCAGAGGTCCTATAATACGGTCTCAGGGAATATGAGCAAACCTTTCGATCAGTGCTCAAATTAACCTTACGGTCTTCTAGTTCCCAAGAATTTCTCAAAGCTTTCGCTCAAAGGAAATTCCAATCTAATGATAATTTAAATTACTAATCTTTCAATCTAGTAAAAAAGGTTTATCAAAACACAATAAGATCGATACATAAGAATATCACACTAATAAATCGACCCTAATTAACGCCATAGCTCACCTCGTTCCCAATCAATAAAATAAGCTACGCATAATTAAAACTATAACAATTGCGAAATTTAAGACACACAATGAAATTGACATAATTAAAATTGAATTTAAGATAGAAGAATAAAACTGAAATACTTGAATAAAAACTAGTAAAAACAAGAATTGAATTAACAAGAAATAAAAGAAGAAGTAAATTGAATTAAAGCTTACTAAGGATTGATGAACAAAAGTATTGAGATTCGAATTCCGTCGTCTCTCCCAAAAACTAGATCTAAAACTTGTGTTTCTGAATAATAAAAAGCACAAGCTAAAATTGTAGCTGCGTTCTACTGATAAGCGATGCCAAAAAGAGTTGATTACAATTGGGCTTTTAAAAGTCTAACACGAAGAATTAAACGCAGCTCGCAGACTGGTCGATCGACCGGTCAGCATGGTCGATCGACTGGGCAATTCAGAATAGTAGCTTCTGCTGAACTTCAACGGTCGATCGACTGTGCAGCATGGTCGATCGACTGGATTGAGCTGTGTAGTTGCTTCTTTCTCTCTTCAAATCAGCTCTTCACTCCAATGCACGCATCCCAAGGTGAGTGAATCCGAACTCCCTTCTTCCAAGTTTCCCTGAAGTTGCCTCCGGAGGACGGTTTAGGCTTGATTTAGCTCACTTCCACTCATTCCTACAATAAATCATAGAAAATGCAAAGTAAACCGTTTCGGGAGAAATAGTAGCTTTAAGCTAGCTAATATGCATAGAAATACGTGCCAAAACTGCAAATAAAGTGTATAGAATATGCACGTATCAATGCTCTCATCTCCCACTTCTAGAGTTAGCTCTCCATGTTTTACATCAATCACCGCACCCGCGGTGTGTAAGAAAGGTCTTCCTAGAATGATTGTAATGTTGGAGTCTCCTTCCATGTCAACAATGACAAAGTCCACCGGGATGAAAAATTTCCCAATTCGTACGGGAACATCTTCCCATATCCCTAATGGTGTCTTCGTCGATCTATCGGCCATTTGGAGTCTAATATTGGTGCATTTAAGCTCTCCCATCCCTAACCTTTTACTCATCAAGTACGGCATAACACTCACACTAGCCCCTAGATTACATAAGGCTTTGTTGATCGTGGTGTCGCCAATGGTACACGGTATTGAGGAGCTTCCCGGATCCTTGAGTTTTGGAGGTGAACTCCCTTGAAGTATTGCACTACTCACTTTGGTGAAGGCGATAGTCTCAAGCTTCCGGATCGACTTCTTCTTTGTGAGGATGTCTTTCATGTATTTCGCATAGGCCGGCACGTGATTGATTAATTCCGTGAAAGGAATTGAGACTTCCAAATTCTTCACAATTTCCATAAATTTTCCAAGTTGGTCATCAAATTTGGGCTTGGCTTGACGACTTGGAAAATGAAGTCTAATGACAATGGGCTCCTTCTCCTTGACCTTGTCTTCATTTTTCTTTGAAATTTCTTCTTTTGATGGTTCTCCATCCTTGGAGTTTTGCACAATTTCTTCCTTGTCACTAGCTTCCACAACTTCATCCTCAACTTGCTTCTTCGGTGCTTCATACCTTGTACCACTTCTCAAGTGAATGGCACTAACCGTTTCATGTCTTGGGGGATTACTTTGAGGTGATAATTGCCCCTTTTGTCTTTGTGAGCTTGAAGATGCTAGTTGTGACACCCCGCGATAAAGCGGAAAATATAACTAATAAATTAAAGCGGAAATTGTGAGATTTTTAAAAACTTTTTGTTATAAGTTAAGGATTAAAACGCGGGTGCCAAAAACTAAATGAAACAAATGCTAAAATAGACCAATATAGGTTATTACAACCCAAGTCTAGAAAGCGGGGAAAAGATATCCCACGAATAAACATATAAGGGGTTTCTAAACTAGAAACTAAGGTCCAAGGAGTTAGTTCTCGCTAGCCCACACGTCTTCCCCACGTAAGCATCTTCACCACCTGTCATTCATTTAAACATGAACGCCACAGTCAGTGGGGAGTAACTCAAGGTTCTCCCAGCCACAATATGTAGAAATGCAAGTAACAAACACTTAATTGAACAAATTAGTCATGCATCACATGTAGATAATGAAGGACAAGAAGATATAATGAGAATCATGATGAGACAGGCATAATACTTCCTTAATAGAATAGGCATGACATGCTAGAATAAACATGCAATCAAGGGCATGGAGCAACCAAGTCAACCAACTCATATTGACCGACTCAACAAGTGTAAGACATATACTTAGTATGAACTCACAAGACAACCATTTAGACTGCAACCTCTTGGTAGGACGACGATCATAATACGGTCCTAGTCTAAACCTGGATCCAAACTCTCAGGATGGACGTCACCCGATTCGACAAACGATATACCAATCGTATCCAAGACTCGAAACATGGCACACACTCGTAACCAAAGGTCGAGTAACCTCTAATCGGAAACATGGCACACACTCGTAACCAAAGGTCCGAAAGAGGAAAGATAACCTAATCCGGAAACATGGCACACACTCGTAACCAGAGGTCCGAAAGAGGAAAGATAACCCAATCCGGAAACATGGCACACACTCGTAACCAAAGGTCCGAAAGGGGTAAACAAGGAGTGTCAAGTAGTCACACAATGTAAAACGTCACACTTGAGTCACAATAAGAGTAAGAATGATCATGCAAACATCATATGACACGGGACCATTAATGTCACATTCATACTCATGGCTTGCATCTCACCATGAGTACGGATGGGAACATCAATGCCGACGATCATATCGCAACTAGAGGGCTTATAGCTCACCCCTAGTATCCGATAGGACCAAGACTCTCACAACAAGACAATACACGGCCTCATCCAGAATATGACTCTTCACAAATAACTATTTGATAGAGATAACTCATACTTGTCTTATATTAACAGATATTCCATTTTCTAATTTAACACGCCGGTTAAATAAAATATAATAAATGATAATGAATGAATTACGTTATATGAAATTACGGAATAAAATGTGACTAAGCCCATCTGGCTCATTCATGAGCCCAATATGTGAACCATCCTAAGCCCCAACAAGTGAACATTTAAAGCCCAATTGATGAAATCTAACAAATCCAACTCATGAAACATGACTAGTCCAACTAATAAGGCATAAAAAGTTCATTTACCACAACCAAATGAGCCCAACAACTAAACATGTGAAAGACAATATTAACGATTTACGTTATATAAAATACGAGACGGTTATCATATTTTAAATAAATCAAACTAGCGCCAAAACAATTTATAAACATGACAAGTCCAATTATAAAATCATGACAAGCCCGACCATAAAATCATGACGAGTTTAATTAAATTAACGATTCGCCCCAAATGAATAGATATGACCAACTCAACTTACTAAGTGTAACTAGTTCAATTCATTAACCTAACTAGTCCAACTTATCCAACATTACTAGCCCACTTACCACGATCAAATGAGCCCAACAAAATAAATGTGTGAGAGAGCGATATTAACGGATTACGTTATATAAAAATACGAGACGGAAATTAATTAATTAATTTCAAACATACCAAGCTAGTCCCAAAACCGAGACAAACAACTCAACCAACCACCCAAAATCCGAGCTAACTTTGGTCACCACTACAACCTATGGTCCGCCCATAAAACAATCCCACAACGGCCAAATGGCGGTCTGCTCTGCCATGACAAAACAGTCCCAAAATCCTGCAAATAATCACCCACGATATCCCCAAAACAGAGGTCAAGCCGCGCTCAAATGGTCTTGTACCCTCACCCAAACAGCCACCACGCACCTGCCCACAACTCACTCAGTCACCAAGCACCAGCCACAACTCATGGCTGCCCATAACCACCCTTCACACCGCCTTATACCCCGACCTAAAATCAGTCCAAAAACAAAACCAGAGGTACACACAACCGAGCCCAAACGCAGTTCCCAATGACCACCCATTCCACAGTTCCAAAACAGTCCGTGGGTTGCAATGACACCGTTCCCAAAACAGACTAAACCGTACCGTGTTCACGACTACTCGAACAGCAGCCACATTCGAACAAGATGGAGCATATCCGACATACAAACAAAAGTCGAATCCTCATAAACGAACCGAGCCATGAAAACAGCCGCTCAAAACATGTAAAATACTTGCTAAACTCACATAATTAACCATACACATAAGAACGGCGTAAAGGTTTAGACTTTGAGACGTAAACAAGTGAAAAATCAAGTAAAAGGCGAAATATCGACTCATTGTCGAGTAACCTATCACCGTTACCTGTTATGACCTCTTAAACGTCCAAGGAACCGTCCAAGGGTGATTCTAAACCCAAAATGGAAGAGATTAGCTCCAAAAATTGCATCTTTGAAAGACGGCCGAAATGAAACCAGATGAAAGCTTGGCTTTTTTTTATATAGGGAGAAGGAGAATGAGGAGGGGAAGCTACTGGTACAAAAATGGTGGAGTTTGGTTGAGAAATAAGGGAGAGATCTTGGTTTTGAAGGGACGAGAATGGTGATGTACGGGTGCTCTGTTGTTTGCTGCTAATGTTGTCTGGTTTCGAAAGAAGAAGAAGAAAGAAGGGGTATGTAGGTGGGGACGCTAAATGAATAACAACAGCCAAACAACACTATATAATAATATTAATATACAATAATATATAATAATAATAATATATAAATATAAATATGTAATAAGGAGATATTTTACAAGTAGAGTGTGTTAGGTGGGTGTGATGTGTTGTCAATATAGGATAGGTCGAGGAAAGTTAGTCTCACAAGAGAAAATGTGACGGTCTATAGCTAGACGGAAATTGAGACGGGAATTATTATTATTACGGTCATTATTATTGTCACTATTATTATCCAACCAAAATACGTATACATTTATTCTCATCTAAATTATGTCTTAAAAATATAATTTAATAATACGTATCTTTATATAAATGAGCCTTTATATATTCCTTTTATAAAAATCGTATTTGAAATAAAATTATTTAAATTGAATAATTCAAAATTATAAAATAAAGTAGCCCAACGGTTAATAAATTTTAAATGTCAAAATGGGAAATTCGCGGGTGTTACAATCACCCCACCTTTTAAAAAGTTTCGTCCTCGAAACTTGAAGGTAGAAAAGAAAGGTTATAAAAATAAAACTGAACTTTTGAAATCGGTAACCAAAACATTTGAAAGGTTACTTATCGTAAGAATTAAAATTCTTTCAACAGTTTCAAATAAAATTTTCCGACAGAACTCAATCGAAAGGCAAATAATTTGTATAAATCAAAATCAAAACACTTTCAAAAACATTAACGAAGAGTTTTCAAAAGTATAAGTCTCATTCATGGAACGAAATTGCTCTTGTTGTGCACACAAGAACGCTTACTTTCCAAGTCAAAGACAAATTCAAAACAAAATCAGTTCGCCGACAAGCGTAGAACAAGTTATCAAACGTCTCCAATAACGAGTTCTAACATCCTATCAACGTTAAAATCAAAATAAAAGGTAATTCAATCAAATTTTCTTTTGCAAAAGCCAAAATAGAGATAAAGGTTTCACCTTTAAACTCAAAAAAGAGTCAAATTCCTGAAAATATAACATTAAACTTTCACCAAGAAATTTTAAATAGATCAAAGTTAATAGGATTGTATAAAATTTAAAGAAATTTCGGGTTTAGCAATTAAAATTATGATAAATGAGTTTATATTCAAACAACAAATAGGGAACTAAGTCAAATTTGTATTTTCAAATTTTTAAAATAGGTAAGGTGTTGCAAAAAAAAAAATAATATAAACTTTTAACACCGAATCAAAAGCTTGAAAGTTTAGAAGTTGAACAAAAGAAAAGTAATTTAGACCATCATAAGGGCAAATTACGCTAAGAGAAACCAAACTTAGCTAACAAAAGAGCTATGATGAATTTCATAGGTTAAGAATTGAAGTCAGGTCAACAAGGATGTCAAAGATAGAACTTTATAGGTTACTGGCATCAAAGTTAAAAGAGGAGTATGATGAAGCAAGGAAAAGAGGTATGAACGGTAACACTCATGATCAAAGAGGAAGGGAACTAGACAACAAGGAAACGCCAAGTACTCAAACCTCAAACAACAACATCATCCAAAACGGTTCCAAAACTTCCCAACAACAACATATGACCAAAATACTCCCCAAAGGTTTCCTCAAGACACTTACGCTACTTCATCCTAAGCTATTCCCTGAAACGGGGTACTTCACTATAAGTGTGCTCTCATCACTCCAAATCCTCAAACATCCACAAACAACTTCCACAAGATCAAGGTCAAGGTTTCCAACAAAGCTGTACTCATATCCAACTAGTGCCAACCATACCATTATCCTTTCTAGCTACCAAAGACAAGCGCTAAGACTTTCCAATGATATACCTTAGTCTCACTCTCATATCATACTTCAAATAGTAATCAATAACACTCACTTAAACCAACTAATAATCCCACCATTCAATTTCATCCACCTTAGGTCAAGTACTAAGCACTAGTATCCCAAACATAAACAACAAGGCCAAGTTCTATAACCTTAGTAACCAATACAACTCACATTTGACACACAAAATCCACCAATCAAATGTACTCACTCTATCAAGGATCTAGGTATAAGAACCATCAAGTATGTCTCATCACACTACCTAAGTCTTTCCAACATCAAATCCTCTCAAAACCAGGATTAAGGGTCAAACACAACAATCTCCTCAAAAGTCAAATTTCCAACCAAGGTCAACATTCCTCAAAAGAAAGAGTACTATCAAAAGGCGTTAAGGGAGGGTTAGCAAGGATCAAAGGACAATCTAGGAGTATAAGAGTAGTTTTCAAAATAAAACAGAAGAGAGTTTAGAAGAAGGATAAGCACCAAGAGATAAAGAATAAGGCAGATACACAAAGAATGAGAAACATCTTCGAGGAAGTAGAAGCATTCTTCAAAGGTTGAACAATTCTTCAATCCTCAGCAATAGGCACCAAATCTTGGTCTTCATGTAGATAAGCTCACGGTAATTGATCAAAGGGCACAACAATTATTAAATGACAATCAACAAACAGGTTAGAACCTAACAAAGAGCAAACACACTACAGACTACCACCTTAGGTCCTTAAGTCTACCCATCTCTCATTCATTATTCAAGGTCAAGTTCTCATTTAAATTTGGGGTACACGTGTGTGCGTCGGGAGCAACATAGGCTCTGATACCAACTGTGACACCCCGCGATAAAGCGGAAAATATAACTAATAAATTAAAGCGGAAATTGTGAGATTTTTAAAAACTTTTTGTTATAAGTTAAGGATTAAAACGCGGGTGCCAAAAACTAAATGAAACAAATGCTAAAATAGACCAATATAGGTTATTACAACCCAAGTCTAGAAAGCGGGGAAAAGATATCCCACGAATAAACATATAAGAGGTTTCTAAACCAGAAACTAAGGTCCAGGGATTTAGTTCTCGCTAGCCCACACGTCTTCCCCACGTAAGCATCTTCACCACCTGTCATTCATGTAAACATGAACGCCACAATCAGTGGGGAGTAACTCAAGGTTCTCCCAGCCACAATATGTCGAAATGCAAGTAACAAACACTTAATTGAACATATTAGTCATGCATCACATGTAGATAATGAAGGACAAGAAGATATAATGAGAATCATGATGAGACAGGCATAATACTTCCTTAATAGAATAGGCATGACATGCTAGAATAAACATGCAATCAAGGGCATGGAGCAACCAAGTCAACCAACTCATATTGACCGACTCAACAAGTGTAAGACATATACTTAGTATGAACTCACAAGACAACCATTTAGACTCCAACCTCTTGGTAGGACGACGATCATAATACGGTCCTAGTCTAAACCTGGATCCAGACTCTCGGGATGGACGTCACCCGATTCGACAAACGATATACCAATCGTATCCAAGACTCGAAACATGGAACACACTCGTAACCAAAGGTCGAGTAACCTCTAATCGGAAACATGGCACACACTCGTAACCAAAGGTCCGAAGAAAGGCGGAAGGAGATCCTAATTCGGAAACATGGCACACACTCGTAACCAAAGGTCCGAAAGAGGAAAGATAACCTAATCCGGAAACATGGCACACACTCGTAACCAAAGGTCCGAAAGAGGAAAGATAACCCAATCCGGAAACATGGCACACACTCGTAACCAAAGGTCCGAAAGGGGTAAACAAGGAGTGTCAAGTAGTCACACAATGTAAAACGTCACACTTGAGTCACAATAAGAGTAAGAATGATCATGCAAACATCATATGACACGGGACCATTAATGTCACATTCATACTCATGGCTTGCATCTCACCATGAGTACGGATGGGAACATCAATGCCGACGATCATATCGCAACTAGAGGGCTTATAGCTCACCCCTAGTATCCGATATGACCAAGACTCTCACAACAAGACAATACACGGCCTCATCCAGAATATGACTCTTCACAAATAACTATTTGATAGAGATAACTCATACTTGTCTTATATTAACAGATATTCCATTTTCTAATTTAACACGTCGGTTAAATAAAATATAATAAATGATAATGAATGAATTAAGTTATATGAAATTACGGAATAAAATGTGACTAAGCCCATCTGGCTCATTCATGAGCCCAATATGTGAACCATCCTAAGCCCCAACAAGTGAACATTTCAAGCCCAATTGATGAAATCTAACAAATCCAACTCATGAAACATGACTAGTCCAACTAATAAGGCATAAAAAGTCCATTTACCACAACCAAATGAGCCCAACAACTAAACATGTGAAAGACGATATTAACGATTTACGTTATATAAAATACTAGACGGTTATCATATTTTAAATAAATCAAACTAGCGCCAAAACAATTTATAAACATGACAAGTCCAATTATAAAATCATGACAAGCCCGACCATAAAATCATGACGAGTTCAATTAAATTAACGATTCGCCCCAAATGAATAGATATGACCAACTCAACTTACTAAGTATAACTAGTTCAATTCATTAACCTAACTAGTCCAACTTATCCAACATTACTAGCCCACTTACCACGATCAAATGAGCCCAACAAAATAAATGTGTGAGAGAGCGATATTAACGGATTACGTTATATAAAAATACGAGACGGAAATTAATTAATTAATTTCAAACATACCAAGCTAGTCCCAAAACCGAGACAAACAACTCAACCAACCACCCAAAATCCAAGCTAACTTTGGTCACCACTACAACCTATGGTCCGCCCATAAAACAGTCCCACAACGGCCAAATGGCGGCCTACTCTGCCATGACAAAATAGTCCCAAAATCCTGCAAATAATCACCCACGATATCCCCAAAATAGAGGTCAAGCCGCGCTCAAATGGTCTTGTACCCTCACCCAAACAGCCACCACGCACCTGCCCACAACTCACTCAGTCACCAAGCACCAGCCACAACTCATGGCTGCCCATAACCACCCTTCACACCGCCTTATACCCCGACCTAAAATCAGTCCAAAAACAGAACCAGAGGTACACACAACCGAGCCCAAACACAGTTCCCAATGACCACCCATTCAACAGTTCCAAAACAGTCCGTGGGTTGCAATGACACCGTTCCCAAAACAGACTAAACCGTACCGTGTTCACGACTACTCGAACAGCAGCCACATTCGAACAAGAAGGAGCATATCCGACATACAAACAAAAGTCGAATCCTCATAAACGAACCGAGCCATGAAAACAGCCGTTCAAAACATGTAAAATACTTGCTAAACTCACATAATTAACCATACACATAAGAACGGCGTAAAGGTTTAGACTTTGAGACGTAAACAAGTGAAAAATCAAGTAAAAGGCGAAATATCGACTCATTGTCGAGTAACCTATCACCGTTACCTGTTATGACCTCTTAAACGTCCAAGGAACCGTCCAAGAGTGATTCTAAACCCAAAATGGAAGAGATTAGCTCCAAAAATCGCATCTTTGAAAGACGGCCGAAATGAAACCGGATGAAAGCTTGGCTTTTTTTTATATAGGGAGAAGGAGAATGAGGAGGGGAAGCTACTGATACAAAAATGGTGGAGTTTGGTTGAGAAATAAGGGAGAGATCTTGGTTTTGAAGGGACAAGAATGGTGATGTACGGGTGCTCTGTTGTTTGCTGCTAATGTTGTCTGGTTTCGAAAGAAGAAGAAGAAAGAAGGGGTATGTAGGTGGGGACGCTAAATGAATAACAACAGCCAAACAACACTATATAATAATATTAATATACAATAATATATAATAATAATAATAATATATAAATTTAAATATGTAATAAGGAGATATTTTACAAGTAGAGTGTGTTAGGTGGGTGTGATGTGTTGTCAATATAGGATAGGTCGAGGAAAGTTAGTCTCACAAGTGAAAATGTGACGGTCTATAGCTAGACGGAAATTGAGACGGGAATTATTATTATTACGGTCATTATTATTGTCACTATTATTATCCAACCAAAATACGTATACATTTATTCTTATCTAAATTATGTCTCAAAAATATAATTTAATAATACGTATCTTTATATAAATGAGCCTTTATATATTACTTTTATAAAAATCGTATTTGAAATAAAATTATTTAAATTGAATAATTCAAAATTATAAAATAAAGTAGCCCAACGGTTAATAAATTTTAAATGTCAAAATGGGAAATTCGCGGGTGTTACACTAGTTGAGTCAATTGGGTTTCCAACATTTTGGTGTGAGCTAGGATGTTGTTGATGGTGGTTTCCTTTGCTTGACTATCTTTTTGCATTTGAGTGAAAAATTCTTGTTGATTCTTTTGCATTTGAAGGACCGCTTTTTGAACATCAAAACCTTGGTCATTTTGTTGATTGTATGGAGATTGATTTTGGTAACCTTGGTTTTGGTTGTAAAAGGGTCTTTGATTTTGGTTTCTCATGGGAGGTGGGGTGTATGTTGTTTTAGGGTTTTGAACATTTTGGCTTTTGTCTGAGAGATTTGGATGGAATTTGGTGTTTTCATTGTAATAGTTAGAATAAGGGGTACCACTCTTGTATGCTTGGAAAGCATTCACTTGTTCATTTGTTCCCCTACATTCACTTTGGTCATGTCCCAAAGTTCCACAATTCTCACATATCCCACTTGGGATTGATGAAGATGCCGTCATGGCATTAACATGATGCTTTGGTGATTTTGAGGCTTCTTCAAGTCTAGCCATGGCCTTTTCAAACTTCAAATTGATGGTATCAATGTGAGCACTAAGTTGAGCACCCAATTAAGTAACGGAGTCCACTTCATGCTTTCCTCCTCTAGTAGCCTTGCGAGGTCTACTATATTATGAGTTATGGACCGCCATTTCCTCAATTTTGTTCCATGTTTTATTGTCATCAACTTCGGTGAACATTCCATTTGATCCCATGTTGAGAATGTTCCTTGAATCTTCATAAAGACCGTTCCAAAATTGTTGTACCAAGAACCACTCGCTAAATCCATGGTGAGGACATGAGCGACAAATTCCTTTGAACCGCTCCCAAGCTTCATACAAATATTCTTCATCCCTTTGCTTAAAACACGTAATTTGAGCTCTTAGCATGTTAGTCTTTTCCGGTGGATAGAACTTTTTGTAGAAAGCTAGAGGCAACTTCTTCCAAGAATCAATTCCGAGAGTAGCCTTATCAAGGCCTTTCAACCATTGTTTCGCGGTGCCAATTACAGAAAAAGGAAATAAGACCCATCGAATTTGGTCTTAAGTTACACCGGTTTGAGAAATCGCATCACAATAGTCGCAAAAGGTCTCCATATGAGAATGAGGGTCTTCACTAGGCATCCCCTCAAATTGGCTTCTTTCGACTAATTGGATAAATGCGGATTTGGCAATAAAATTTCCGGTTAGATGTTGTGGTGTGGGAGTACCATTGGGTAGGTTCTCCTCGGTGGGTACGGAATGTGATGAAAACTTAGGCATTGTGGGTTGATTTTGTGTTGTATTTTGTGTTGGGTTCTCCTCACCTTCCTTTGCAAAAGGGTTGATGAACTCAATAGTTGGTTGAATATCTACAACCTCACCAATACCTCTCAAATTTCTCCTAGCAAGTCTTCTATTGGTTGTCAAAGTTCTTTCAATTTCACGATCAAAAGGTAACAAGACACCTTGTGACCTTCTAGACATGCAAAATATCAAACAACTCGAAAACAATTAGAACAAACCTTGATGAGTTTTACTTCCTCAAGGCAAAGAAAGACACAACTAATAACAATATAAGAAAATCTAAATCAAGTTAACACCGTCCCCGGCAACGGCGCCATTTTTGGTCGGACTAAATCTTTTCGGTAACTTGTCGTTAGGAGCACTAGACCAAAATACAATTTATAGCTTCACAAACAACTCTACAATTAGTAAAGAGGCAAGTAAAGGTCGGATCCCAAGGGACGGGAATTGAGATGAGATTTCTATTGCAACTAGTGGTGTCTTAGGGGTGTCACAATTTGGGTTGATGTAGAAGGTCACTAAAGTAAATAGCAATGAAAGTAAACAAGCAAGATGAATTAAAAGGGTTGTAAACAATTGATAAAAAGCACTAGGGTATCATGGGGTCATAGGGGATTCATGGGAATTGATCTTACAAACATGTTCTCAAATTATAAGCAAGCAATTATTGTTGTGATGGATTGAGTTGGGTTATATCTTACAATCCTAGGAAAGTTTGGGTCCCGGAGCCGAATCGATTAGATTGTACAACACCTACAAGTCGACTTAGTCTTCCCTACTTAACAACATGCATGGTCTAATGAGACTCGAGTTGGTTTATGTCTTACAAGTCTCATTGAAAAGATAAGTGATGGGTAAAAAATGCAAGGATTCATAGGCTCGCATTTCATCAAACATAACATGTGCATTTGTTGAGATCAAAACAAGCAAGCAAATAAACCATGAAAGCATATTAATTTAAGCATGAATCATTCCCCATGTTGGCTTCCCCTAATTACCCATTAACCCTAGCTAGGTGACTACTCACTCATTATCATGTTGAACATGCTAGCAAGGTTGTCAATCATACCAACAAAGTGAAACATGATGAATAAATAAAAGTAATTACAATAATTAAAAAGAGATTAAGAGAATTATACCTACTAATAATTCCAATAATAAAGCAAAGAATAAAAGAAGTACTTGATGCTTGATTGAGAGGTTGTCAATCTCCCAATAATAACCCAAATAATCTTCAATTACCCAAAATAAAGGATGAACAAAAGAGAGATTAAGGAAATAAAACTTGTATTAAAACTTGATTAATTGTTGATTACAAAATTAAAGAGAGATTTGATTGATATTAACTACACTAGAGATTGCTAAGAAGAACATGTTCTTCCAATTAGACTTATGGGGTATTTATTGTGGGGATTAGGTGTAGGAATTAGGGTTAACTAAGGGCTTAAATGACGATTAATTCCCTACTTAAGGAAACACCGGTATTTTCGGAAGGATGGGCATCTTTCTTGAAGCTTGAAGAAACGAAGTTGTGCTGTCTTGGAATCCGTACGTCTTAGGCTCGGGACGGCCTGATTCCTGAGTTGCTCCCCAGGCGTCTTTGGGAGAAGACGGGCGTCTTCTGGGGTTGCTGCCCGGGCGTCTTGTAAGGAAGACGCACAGATTGTGAAGGTGGAGGACGCGCGTCTCCTTGGGAAGACGCACGGATTGTCATGCAACGTGCTTTCTTCTTCTTTTCTTCCCTTTTGTTCATAAAATCCTTGGGGATTTCCTCGGGGATGCAAGGATCTTTTCTCATCATTGCCAATCTACTATAGTATGTACAAAGGCCTTCTAATCTTGTCTCTCCTTGATGCTTGGTCATTGAATTCAATCAATTTAGTCTCATTTTGCCATGAAAATGCAAGGTTTGCACTCCTTTCCTACCAAGGACACAAAACCTGAAAGAGTATGCAATACAAAGAACAAAAGACAATAAATGACCCAAATATGCACTAAAAAGCATGGGAAAAAGTCTAATTCGGGGACTAAATATGCTCTAATTATGGTCACATCAGTCATTCTCCCAGACAATTCAGGTTTTCTCGTGATCGTTTTAAAGGATAATTAGTTACTGCGTGGATAGTATGAGACTCGAAGTACAGACGTAGTTTATACGAAGCAGTGACCAAAGCTAGAACTAATTTTTCGAAGGATGTGTACCTGGTCTCTACAAGAAGCAGAGACTTATTGATGTAATATACTGGATGTTGCATCCCCTCTTGCTCCTTGACCAGGACAACGCATACTGCCGCTTCTGTATCCGACAGAAATAGAAACAATGGTTTCCGCTGCTCCGGTTTCGCCAGCAGGGGTGGCGTGCTTAGGTAGCACTTGAGTTCTTTGAATGCTCTCTCATGCTCTGCTGTCCATTCAAACTTCTGGCTCTTTCTTAGTATATCATAAAATAACTTGCATCTATCTGAAGCTCGTAAGATGAATCTGCTTAACGCAGCCAATTTTCCTGCTAGTTGTTGCACGTCTTTTGGCCTATGCGGTGACTCCAACTGGAAGACTGCCTTGATCTGCTCCACACTGGCTTCAATTCCTCTCCGCGTTACTATGTACCCTAGAAATGTACCGGAGGACACCCCAAACGAACACTTGGATGGATTAAGTTTCATCTTGTATTCCTTTAATGTCTTGAAGGTATCTGACAGATGTTCCATATGCATGCCAGCTTCTTTTGACTTAACCACCATATCATCTATATATACCTCCAGGGTTTTCCCTATTTGCCGCTTGAACATTTTGTTTACTAGCCGTTGATAGGTGAAGCCAGCGTTTTTCAGACCAAAGGGCATTACATTATAGCAGTATATACCTCGCTCTGACATGAACGCCGTCTTCTCTTGATCTTATGGTTGCATCTTAATCTAGTTTTAACAACTCCAAGCATCTAGGAAAGTGAGCATTCCGTGCCAAGCCGTGGCGTCCACCATTGCATCGATATGCGGAAGTGGAAAAGGATCCTTAGGGCAGGCTTTATTTAGGTTCGTGAAATCTACACAGACCCTCTATTTTCCATTCTTTTTGGGTTCTACTACCACGTTAGAGAGCCAGTCAATATAACTGACTTCCCTAATCTTTCCTGCTGCCAGAAGGCTGTCTACTTCCTTGTTGATGACCTCATTTCGCTCTGCCGCGAACTTCCTTCTTGTCTGTTGCACCGAGGTGCAGCCTGGGTACACACTTAACTTATGCGTGATGATGGATGGATCTATGCCGACCATATCATTGTGGGACCAGGCAAAGCAGTCCATGTTATCTTTAAAAAACTGAATTAGCTGGTCCCGAAGTTTTCCAGTACAGGTTGCTCCAACTAGTACTGCACTGTCCGGGTTCGCCTCGTCTAGGTGAACCTGGTCTAGTTCCTCTGAGGGTGGCTCTATGTATTCCTTCGAGGTGCACCGGTTTTGTAATTGTTATGAGGGGAGTTTGGTCGTGGCTATCACGGCCTGCTTGTAACAGCTTCTGGATTCCTCGCGATCTCCTTTCACATTGTCTACACTCCACGGAGTTGGAAACTTGAGACATTGATGATACGTGGAGGGGATAACTTTCATTTGATGCAGCCATGGTCTTCCCAAGATGACATTATAGGTGGCTGGGCCCTCGATAACTAAGTACCTTACTATCTTGTTGATTCCCTATATATAAGTTGGAATAGTTATCTCGCCTAGTGAATGCGCTGTCTCACCGCTGAATCCCACCAGTGGCACATATTTCTTTACCAAATTTTCCTTATTGAAGCCCATTATTTTGAGGGTTTCAAACATGATGAGGTTTACGAAGCTTCCAGTGTCCACCATTACCTTTTTCACGGTGCAATTCTCAATAGACAGTGTTATGGTGAGGGCATCGTGGTGTTGTTCTGCTTTGTGTTCTGCATCATCTTCGTCGAATATGATAGTAGGCAGGTCACCCTGGCTTACCCTGCATGACATTTATGGGTGGTCTCCCTTGCCCTCTCTAACTCGTCTCTTGGCCGCAGAGTAAGTTAATCCTGATAACTCGCATCCACCTGTTATCACGTTGATGATCTTGGTGCAAATAGGTGGAGCAGTAGGGACCACCTGGTTTGCTACTTCCCTCTTGCCCTACATGCCCCCACGTGATAACAGGTGGTCCAAACTCCCCTTCCGTACCAGGAATCGTACCTCTTTTCGAAGCCTGAAACAATCCTCTGTTCTGTGACCGATGTCTTGGTGATACTCACACCTCTTGATGCGATCCCTATCGTCATTGGGCCTGTCTTCTGTTGGTGGTTTAGGCTACCTTACCTGATCGCCTAATTCCCTCAATGCCTTCAACAGGCCTTCAATACCCGTATTGAACCCATATTCAGCTAACCTGGGTGGGTATTTTGAATCATCTCCTTGCTGCAATTTTTCTGCAACTTTGCTGATGCTGGGCCTGCTGTATAGTTTATTTTTCTCTTCTTTTTTCACTACGAGAATCTTTCTGCTTGTTCTATCGAAGGCTAGTGTTCCTTACCGGGATAGTATATCTTCCTCCAACTTCAGTGCTGCTGTTGCGCGTTGCTGAACTTCCTCGAATCTTTTACGGGGATGCATTGTCAACTCCTTGTATAAATCTGAATCTTTGTCCATGCCTTATCGAAATGCGTTAATTGTTATTGACGTGTCGCAGCTTCATGTCGCTACCTTTTCTGTGTTGAACCTCGAAACATAATCTTTTATTGACACCCCAATTTCCTGCACGATCCAATAAAGATCGGTAGGTTGCTTTGGAGTCCTTCAGCTTCTTGCGAACTTCTGGTTGAAGGCATTAACCAAGTCAGCAAATGAGGATATAGACTTGTTTAGGAGGCTAACAAACCATAGTAATGCTGCTCCAGACAAGGTTGACCCAAATCCTTTACACATACATGCCTTATTAGACGCCCCCGTTGCTGTAGTCACCATCATCTTTTGCTTGTACTGGCTGATGTGATCACATAGTTCCACGGTCCCATCGAAAGAGTCAACATTGGGACACTGAATCCCTTTGGCAAATCCACAGTAGCTATGGCATCAGTAAAGGGTGAATCAGCGTAGCTATCTGGCGTTGCCATCTCCATAGGTGGTGGCATTCCTGGGACTCTTTTGAGAAGGCTGCGCAACTCCTGGTACTGCTGCTCTATATAAGCTTCTCTTCCTGCTAACTGTCTGTGTGCCAGGGGTTGCGGATACTGGGTTTCCATTCGGTCCTGACGTCCAACCGTCAGTGATGCGGGTAACCGCAGTGTTTCCGGTCATGAACTGCCTACCCATGTATATTCTAGCCTACGCAGGATTGGCTCCACGGCTGATGGGGTTGCGGATCCCAACCGACACTGTGTACGCTATTGTGCCCTAACACCTGCGCCAGAGAGATTGTCAAAGTGTAAGAAATTATCTAGGGGGCAGAGTACCTGATATGGGCGTTGGTTCTTGGTGCATTGGCTCTTCATCCGGTGTTAGTGCCCCCAATCCTGTCGGAATCAAGCCCCTTCCTTGCTGCGGTGTGGTTTCCATATCTAGCCGAGTTACCATGCCTTGTGGGAGCAGACGAGTCTACATCCTATCACGATCTCCTGCTGGTGCTCCCCTGAATCTAGCGCCTTGCATTCAACCTGCTGGAGTAGCAGCTTTCTGCCGCAGCACATCGATCTAGGCACGGAGGAGGTTGTTATCTGCTTCCAACAGAGACCTCATGCTTCTATTCTCGTTTTGCATTGTCCTGATGGTTCTGGCTAGGGTATCTAGTCCGCTTATCATAATACTAGTGGGACTTGGTGGAGCCAGATCTTGATGTCTGGGTTGCACCTGATCCTGATGCCGAGGTTGCGTTCCTTTCTCTGGTTGTTCCATCTTCTGCTTGCCTTGAATGATACCTCGATCCCTGGCCTGCGCCCTTCCCGTGTGAGGCGATTCGCAGCAGCCTAAGAACTATGGCTCTGCTTAATAATTGGTACTGAAACTATACCTTGTGTAGGTAGAGCGTTCGGTGGCTGCGTCGGTGTTGCAGGTGTTGTTGTTGTGGGCTGAGGTGGGCTGAGGTGGTGCTCGTTTTATAGGAGCGTCATCTGTTCATCCTTGATTTGCGTCCGAGTGTCCTAACATGCTGCTACCCTTCGTATATTGATTAATGGAAACGAACACTATGCCCCACGGTGGGTCGCCAAACTGTTTTGGTATATTTCTACCAAATAGGGTTAAAGTGGTCATAGTGCCTAATCAATATTACGATTTATGTTTGATGATTTTTGTATGTCGTAATATGTTATATGTGAGTTGTCGCAATATGTTATATGTGATTTTATGCAAGTATAAATAAAGAACACTAGGAATTTTTGTTACGCGGAAAACCTGATATGGGAAACAACCGCGGGGGGAGACGGAATCCCACTAAGATTTTCACTATAACTCAGTTGAGAGTACAACGAGGAACAAGGCTAAAAACGATGATACTTTGGAGGCTAGGATTTCTCGTATGTATTTCTGAATGAATCTTTGGTCTTGCGTTATGGCACTTATATAGGGAAGCTCTACATCTAGGGTTCTTTACTTGCTCCCCAAGCCTTCGGAATTTGGTAACATCTTGGACTTTCTTATTCAGAATTTGGTAACAACTTGGACTTCCTTATTTCACGCATGGTCTTGTCAGTACCTCAGTCCAAATCAAATTCTCCCTCGCCTGCTGTCCCGTTCCAGATTATCGTGCTCCCAGGCCTGCTTCCCTGACTCAGCCCAGATCCAGAAATTGGGCCTAAGTATACCCTTGCCTAAGGTCAAAATTAAAGAAGACCATAGACCCACTCAGCTCATCCAACATGTCATCTAACCTAGGAATTGGGAACCTCTACTTCACTGTGATGTTGTTGATGGCTCTGCTGTCTGTGCACACTCTCCAAGTTCCATCTTTCTTAAGCACCAGTAAAATAGGTACTGCACGAGAACTTAAAGATTATCTGACAAATCCTTTGCTCATCAACTCCTCTATCTTATTCTGTAGCTCTCTTATTGCTGTGGGATCACTCTTGTATGTAGGCAAGTTAGTTAAGACAGAGCATGGCATCAGGTCAATGTGGTGCTTAATACCTCTAGTGGAGGTAATCCACTTGGAATCTCCCTAGGAATACTTCTTTGAACCTTTGAATAATTGGGGCAACCTCTACAGGAATTTCAGACTACTTATTGCCTGATAATTCCCTTGACAGCAAAATTAGGGCTGGTTTAACTCCTTCGCCATGGTTGCCTCATATAAGAACAGCACTCCATTCACCTCTTCTGTTACACTTGGACTCCCATAGTCCCTTTGATTAGGTGGCAGTGGGGTTAGAGTGACCTTCTTAACCACCTGCCTGAAAGTGTAGGTGTTTTCCTTTCCAAGGTGAGTTGTGTTTCGATCAAACTCCCATGGCCTCCCCAACAGTAGATGGCAGGCATCCATAGGCACAACATCACATAAGACCTCATCCTGGTAAACTCTCCCAATTGAAAATGGAAACAGACATTGTTTGTCAACCTTCACCTCTGAACTTTTGTTCAACCATCTCAGCCTGTATGGACTTGGGTGCTCTTGAGTCACTAGGTTCAAATTGTTGACCATAGTGATGGAATCTACAGTGGTACAATTTCCTCCATCAATGATCAGATTGCATACTCTCCCTTGAACTGTACATGTAGTTCTAAATATCAAAGACTTCTGATCAGGCTCTAATAGAGCTGGTTGTGAATGTATGACTCTCTACAAAACCAAGTTGTGCCATGTGTCAGGGTGAGCAACAACCTGATCTGGGCTTGCCTTAGCTTCGAACTCCTTTAGAACCAAGGTCTCATCCTCCTCATATTCAACCAAGCCTTCCCTTTCCCACTCTTCTACTTCCATGGCTGTTAGTGTTCTATTGGAGGGACAATCCAGTTGGAATATGTGTCCTCCGACATTAATGTGATAACAACTGTTGATAATGATGATCACATGTTTAAATCTCATTTTAAGAATACATGTGGGATGTAATATTTTACAGTCAACTGGTCCACACATATCGGTAATGATTGGCTGACTAGAGTTTGACATTACTGTCGTGCGACGGTGGTGATCAGTTGATCCCCTTAGGTCATACCTAAAGGGTAACACTCTTAATTGATTATTTAATTGATCGTATGTCGATACGGGTTAATTAAATTGCTTAAAATTGACGGACGATATTGTGAGTATAATTGACATGTCTTATTGTAATTCGATTAAATAAGATACGGTCTAAGTAATCAAATTGTTTTATTACTTAGATAAAATTATTGTTTACGAAACAATTGAAACTGAATGAATAATTTATTATAAATACAAGACGTTGTGATTTATAATTGATAAACCGTCTTGGTACAAGTAATTATTAATTACTAAGTCGATTTTGAATATGATGTATTTTATTAATGCGTTGATTTTTTATATGATAAAAATACATTACAATTACACATGACTTGTAACATGTGATAATTGACAAATGACAAATATAAAATGGACCTCCCATTTTATAAGCGCCGAAAAAAATGGAGGGAATAAGGTTAATATTGTGTTTTGTTTATGTTAAGTGGAAAACATTATGATTAACCTAAATGACTAGCCTTACATGCCTAGTCTCACCTTGAGAAGAACAAGGCCATGCATTGGCTTCCCTTGTCCCTCCTCCACCGGTTTTCTAGAGCAAGATAGAGGGTTTTTCTTCTATCAATTTTCATTCACAACTTCAACAAATTTTCTAGTGCAAGAAAAATATATTTCTCTCTATATCTTATGAAAAATTAGAGAAATAAAATCTCCAAAATCTTCTTCTCTTGGCCGAAATTACAAGAGACCAAAATAAATATTTTGGGTTATTTTTAGTAAGATTAATATTGTTCTAGATCAAATAATATTAGTCTTTTAAGAGGTTACCTTGGGTATAAAATTTTGGGAGGGATTCTTCTTTGGATCCTTTGTTCATCCATATAAGGAATGCTCAAGAACAAGTGAGAAGGAGAACTCATTTGTGCCCAAATAGCCGAAAATTAGATGGTGAGAAATAGATTTTTCCATCTCTTTTATTAAAGTTTGCATGCATAAGATTTGTAATTATTTTATGATTAAATAATTTCTCACATATATGAATATGTTAATTAATGAGATTAATAATTTCTAACAAATCCTTTTGAAATGATCATATCCCTGACATTGGAAGCACTTAATCTTGTCTCTAGCCAAAGGTCGGGTAATCTTGAGATTCATGGGTCCCTTGCCTTTATCCAGGGTGGTTGATGTGGTTGGTTTAGAGAATTCTCCAATCTTAACACCAGTGTAAGGACTGAATGCAGGTCCGTTAGCAGTCTTAGGTGCTGGGGTTTTGGTCTTTCCCATCTTTTCTACCCTCCGAGATAGGTGCACTACAGCATCATATGACCAGAGTGGTTGTAACCTAGCCTTGCTAGCAATATTTCCATTGAGGCCCGCTAAAAATCTAGCAATTTTTTGTTCACGCTTTTTATTTAACTCACACTGCAAAGTTAACTACTCAAACTCCCTAAGATAGGCTTCCACCGATCTGTCATGTTGTTTCAACTTGGACAGTTTTATTAAAAGATCTTCAGTATAATCCTTAGTTACAAACTTACCCATCATTTTTTTTTCTTAAGTTTGGTCCAAGATCTAAGTGGTTCCTTTCCATCTCTAATTCTCTGATGTTTCATGTTATCATACCACAGAGATGCATACCTTTTCAACTTAAGGACATCCACTTTAAAGGATCTAACATCATTGAAACCCTTATACTCAAATATTCTTTCAATATTCCTGATCCATTCAAACAAGTCATTAGGGTCTAAACTGCCAGAAAAATCAGGGATTTCTACCTTTAAATGTTTATTAGTGTGCTCTGGGATTTCTGCATGGGTGCTCTCTTGTGATTATGAGGTGTACTCCTCTTCATTCACTTGAAACCTTCTCCCTACAGCCAGAAACCCTCGACCTCTGCCTCCGCCTCTACCTTGCTGAGGTCCTCCTCTAGGTGGTGGTGTTTGGATGTTCTCCATGGCAGTGTTGATAGCTTCTCGTAATGTGTTTATGTTACCAGCCAAGAGCTCCATTCTCTGCTCAATTGCATTCAACCACTCCCCACTCATTTTGGGTAATTTTTTGTGTTTTTAATGTAGTTAGGGGAAATGGATTTACAGAGGCGTAACCCAAGACTAACACAAGATGAAATTGTGTTATAACCTGGCTCTTGGTACCAATTTGATGTGTAATCCACAAGGGCTAAGCATATTTGGGACTAGAGTGACATTTCAACAAATTTCCAACATATCGGAGAATGCAACAGGTTTGGGAATTTTTGTAAAAATAGCAGATGTTCTTCTAAATTCGTGAAATTTTGTGACAACTTAATTTATTGAGTAAACTAAAACTGTGCAAATTTTCAGAATTTTCCCGAAATCCTAAGTAATTTTAATAAAATCAAAACCAGACTGAAATTGTCAAGATCTCAGACAGTTCCTCAGCTGGATTGTGTGACTATTTTTATGTGACTATTGCAAATAAAATTGGGATATAGTTATCAAATTAATTTCCAAGCAAGCACAGGAGATTAATCTAACAATTTGAGGGAAAATATAAGATAGGAAAAAATCAAGCAAGCACATATTGAATTCTACTCAGAAAAACAATAGGAAACCAAAGGAGTCAAGCAAGCACAGACCCAATTGAATTTTCTGTCACCAGGTACATAATCAACATCTAAGAAAGCACAAGGTGTCACTACGCCTGACTCTAAACTAAGCAATGCACAAGTTTATGAGATTTAAATTGAGAGAATTCTCTAGGTTTTTTCATTAATCAAGTCTAAGCTATGCAAAATTAGATGAGGGTCCTTAAATAGGACTCATCTATGGTACAGATTACAAATCTCGACATGAGATTCCCTTCTAAGGGCCAGGTTTGCTTCTAGCTATATTACAAGAGTAGTTGAAATGTTTTTACAATTGCTACAAGGTAAAAGTAAAAGACTAAAGTAAAAGGCAAAAGATTGATGTCTGAAAGGGACAGGTTTCAGTTTTTGTTGCTGGGCTTCTTTGGCCTGAGGTGAGGAAGAGCTGACTATGTGAATAATGCTTTGACATCTTCAAGGTGTTATCTGACAATGGGGTTGGAATAATGCTGAGCTCGAGACACAAACAGCTTCCTCATTGTCTACTAAATAAGGAAATAAACTTTATGCTTTATGGAAATCTGTTTTCTTCTGTAGTTGGGATTTTTCAGTCTGATTTTGAGAGTTTTCTTTTATGGATTTCCCCTAGCTCCTTAGGACGTAATTAAGCTTAATTAAATAAGGTGGAAGCTGGTGGTTGGGATTGACATTCTTGAAAATGGACTCAGAACTTGGACTGGCAGCATTTGAGTTGAGGGCATTGGTAGTGCCTGAGTTGCCTGGCTTCTGAATCAGGCTGGCCTGCTCTTGACTGGTGTCGGCCTGGCCTGTTGCTCCTGCATCACTTATAAAGCTGCTTTACAGGAGTTTAAGAAGAGGTGTTTGTGGGGGATTCCATAGATACTGGGTATCTACAGAGCCCCCACTTTGATTGAGGCTTAGACAAGGCGAAAGTCAAAGTACAGCCCTCAGGTTAATCGAAGATTAAAATCTGATGATTTGAGAGACGTTAAGGTGACCCAAAAGGATTTGAGTCAAGGACCTGTCGTCCGGAAGAGCAACACCGAGGCGACTCGAGGTTTAGGGTCAAGGACCTGCCGTTGGGAACAGTTTAGAGTCTGTGGACTGCCGGTGTGGGTCGTTTAAAGTCTGTTACACTATGTATAAAGGCTCGCCAACCATAGGAAGGGGTCATACCTGAGGAATCTTCGGGATATGTCCTTGATTTGTTCTTTGACATGCCTAGAGGCTCGCCAACTATTGATGGTCGAGTGATCGACTGTGGGAAATAGCCTGAATCATCCGGCCTACTTCAAGAGGTTGTCTGTTGTTGGTGCGTGGAGACTCGCCAGTCATTAATGGTTTTCATTTCCGTTATTTGTATTTTGGGAGAATAATGAGTCTAAATCTCGCCATTTGCAATTGTGAAAGAAATAACGGTTTTTAATTTCGTTATTTGATATTTTTATGAGAATGGCGAATTTGAATTTCCCCATTTTGTATTTGTGAAGAAAACAACGGTTTTTAATTCCGTGTTTTGAAAATTTTGTGAAAATTGCGAGTTTGAATTTCGCCATTTTGAAATTATGAAGAAAATAACGGTTTCTAATTCCATCATTTGAAAATTTTGTGAAAAATAGCGAGTTTGAATTTTGTCATTTTGGTATTTGTGAAGAAAATGACGGTTTTTAATTCTGTTATTTGACCATTTTGTGAAAATAACGAGTTTGAATTTCGCCATTTTGTATTTGTGAAGAAAATGAGGTTTTTAATTCTGTCATTAGAAAAGTTTGTGAAAATAACAAGTTTGCATTTCGCCATTTTGTATTTATGAAGAAAATGACAGTTTTTAATTCCGTCATTTGAAAATTTTGTGAAAATAGCGAGTTTGAATTTTGCCATTTTATATTTGTGAAGAAAATGACGGTTTTAAATTCCGTCATTTAAAAATTTGCATTTGCGAAAAATGATGATTAGGTGTGTGTTTGGGCCAAAGCCCAATACTTGTCTGAAATTGACAAAGTCACTCCAAAGAGGCCCGAGCCCTGGGGCGAAATATGGGGCTTCCCCTATTTTCGTATAAATGACGCGAGAGTAGCCTACTCCTCATTCCCGTCATCTTCTTTCACAAATCACCCCAAAAGCTCTCAAAATCGCCATTTTTTATCTTGTTTGCTTCTTGTATTTGTCCCACCATTACCATGTCATCTCAAGGTATGTCAATCCGCTTGATTCCATTTGTTTTTGTTTGCATTTGTACTGATCGAATTAGGAAGAACCCTAATTCATCTCAAATTGAATTGGGCGTTTTTTATTTACCCATTTTATTGTGTAATTGATGCTTGCATTAGGTTAGAAACCCGCTTGAATTATAGGGGTGCTTTTAGTTCGCATTTTGGTCCCTGTTCCTGTCTCCTATGTGCGAAAAACGCGAATGAATGAAGTATAAAATCGTCTCATTTCGTAATGTTGTGCTTGTTTGCTCGACTTGGGGGCCCCATTAGGTTGCATTGTAGTCGGGGAAGACTGTCTTTGCCATGTGAAACCCTTGTCATATGCGAGAAGTGAAAATTTTGCATTTTGCCCTTGTCAGACGGTCTTATGCTGACGAAATAAGCGCCTGTTTGAGCTCAAACTGAGCCATCTTGCTTTGACATGTTCTCTAGACACAGTTTAGGTCACATTAGGACGTGATCAGGTTATGTTGCTTGGTTGTGACCGCTTTTGAATTTTTTGCCCTTTTTAGTGGTTAATTCGGCGTAAAGTTGTCTTTTTGCACTTTGTTAAATGTCCGGTCGGGACGGGCATATATTTTTGCTTTTGTAGGCTTTGTGTTAGCCCGAGGGGTTTGGTTGTTTTTTTGTTTATTTGACTCGTCTTTTGCTTGAAAAGGACGGCGAGTCGGGTTTTTGTGAGTTTTTTTTTGTGAAATATTTTGCTGGATGAGATCGGGCGGGTTTGCCCTTGTTGGTTTTGCTTTTGTTTTGCGTTTTCAGGTATTTTTGCTTTTGGCTGTTTCTCGCTTCAGCCTAGTTTGTGCCGTCGTGATAGCAAAATTTCGACTAACGTTGTTTTTGTTCAGGCTCCAGGTGAGTGCTCAGAGTCTGCTAGGCCATGTACTCAGGAGGAGGAGGATCCGGTGGAAGAGGATTTAGGAGACCCGTCTGACCTGGCTACGAGTGAGGCTCGATGGTAGGTCACTGAGCCGTGATCAGTGCCCTACGTCTGCAGATTTAGGGGCGTTTGATGATTGCGGGTCAACACCAGGATAGCGCACTATGTTATGGCTTTCAATCATCTTTGAATTCTGAAGATTGGGGTTTAACATTGGGGCGATGCACTGTGTTGCGGCTCCTGATCCTCACGTCATCCCAGTCTACTAGACATTTTTTCTCTTTTTGTCTCGGAGTAGGAATGAGGGGCTATCGTCATTGTAACCTCCTCTTTTTCCGTTGTTACTCCTTTTATTTTTATGTTGCTCCCTTTCTTTTTCGATTGGAGGGACGAGGAGTGCTTAGTTCGGTAGGTGGCAGATAGGCCCCAGTTCATTGTTTTAGGCCAGTGTGTGTATAATAAGTATTTGTACCGAACCCTGTTTGTATGGCCAGTTGCATCAAATGGGTGTCTATATCAGACTCTGTTTGTGTGGTCAGTCATTTGTATCAAATCTGCGTCGATGTATTTGGCGTATGGCCTTTTGTGTTATTTTTTTGGTTTGTGGCTTTTTTGTGCTTGGCTTTTTTGTGTTGTGTTTCGGAGAGATGCGGTCGACGAACATCTTCTCGCTTGATTTAGTCATTTATACCTGCAATGTTAGCGTAGAGAATAGGCAACAGGTAGCACACTCGTATTTATACATGCACGTAAACACGTAAAAATAGGCAAAAATGTTGTCGAAATAACCGCGATGACTCGAAGTTGATTTGCAAGTTGAATCGAAACTCAAACCGTCTTTTTGAATTTAAGATGAAGTGAAAATAAAACGAGAGTTTGTAAATGTGTTGATTTTCGGATTTTGGAAAATCGAGACTCGAAACTTGCGAAAGTGTTTTGTGAGACCGAAACGAAATCTGTAAATCGATTTTGCGGGAAAGAAAATCGTCAAGGAAATGATCTGTCGCTGATCGGGATGACTAGCCCTTTCCCCCTTTTATGAAGGAAAAAGGAAACTCTTATGTTTAAAGGTGAGTCGTGAAAACCGTGTCGGATTTCGTAAAACGCGAATCCAAGGACATATGAGTGTGAGAAAACACAAAAAATCATAGGCCAGCCATAAAAGGCGCGAGCATTATGGCGACGAAAAAGAGATGCCAAGAGAAAACACAACTTGACAAGGACAAGTCAAGGTGCGAATCCTTAGAAGCAACCTAAAGAGGCGCGAGCATCTTGGCGTTGTAAGGGGCCCCCCTTTTTTCTGGAAAAAAAAAGCGCTGATTGTTTTGTATAAATAGCGAGTTTGTGCTTTATTGTTTCTTCATCCGAAACAACAAAAATCTTTAAGAAAACTACCGCTCTTGTTCCACAAAGAAAATTCATGGATACTTTTGAAGGTATGTTGCGACATTGGTGTCGGGATTTATTGCCTCCCAAAAATATCAGTTCCGTGTAATGGGAGTTGGTCAGTTGTTGGTGCTTCGCCAAATCAAGGTTCAATCTTCATTCCTTGATGCATGCTCTCGGTTTTGGGATACGAATCATCACATTTTCGTCTTCCCGAAAGGCGAAATTTGTCCGCTTGTCGAAGAAGTAGGTGCTATTGGAGGGTGGTCGGGTTATACTCCAGTGCTTCCTCCGACTAAGTTGTGCTATAAGGAAGCATTTTCTCGATGCTTGGCTTGTCCTTTATCAACATCTTTTGCAATCGGTTGGATGCTAATGTTTTGGAGGTTGCTAGGAAAAGGGCCCTTGCATTTTGCCTATTGCATGCTTATCTTCTTGTCGATGTTTTGAAGGAGGGACCGAAATGGTATCGTAGTATGACACTCATTCACATTGTTGAGCAAATAGAGCATGAACGGGACTTGTCTTGGTTGGTGCTTGGTGAGATCGTTCAAGCCTTGGATAATAAGGCGCCTTATGGGGATTCACCATCGTTTGGATCTCCTAAAATCCTCGAAGTATGGCTTATGGAGAGGCTAAGGTATGTTGAGCCTCCAATTGATGCTTCTTCTTAGTCCTTCCGTCACCTTACCATGAGAAATAAGTTGTATGCTGATAGTTTTGCGTGCACCGAGGCCTATTGGACCTCGAAGTTGGTGGAGGAGGGCGGCCCTCACGTCTGTTGGGTTGTGCCGTGATGGCACTTGAGGTCCTTCACGGGATTGCTGATGGGGACGATGTCGTCACTCATCCAATCAAACACATTTTATAATACTCAACATACAACTAGTTAGCGGTAAGTCGAGGTCGATCCATGGGACGGTGTGCTTTGGGTTCCAAGTCTATCTATCTCAATTTATGCTAGTGTCACAATTGATGGGGTTTGTAGTTGTGTCTAGACTAATGCAAACAATAAAGTAAAGCAAACAATAAAAGGAAAGATGTAAACAAATGGTTAAAAGTGCTAGGATATCATGGGGTCATGGGGGATTCATGGTGTTGATCATACAAACATGTTTACAAGGTTGCAAGCGATTAATGTTGTGGAGGAACCGAGTTGGGTTATATCTTACGGTTCTTAGGAAGAGTTGGGTCCCGGAGCTGAATCGATTAGATTGTACAACACCTACAAGTCGACTTACTTTCCTCCTAATCAACTTCTATGCATGGTCTAACAAGACTCGAGTTGGTTTATGTCTTACAAGTCAAGTTAAGTAGATAAGAGATGGTTGTCATGCAAGGATTCATAGGCTTGGCATTTCATCAAACATAACATGTGCAAAAAGTTGACATCACAACAAGCAAGCAATTTAATCATGTGAACATATTAGATTAAGCATGAATCAATCCCATGTTTGTTTCCCCCAATTACCCACTAATCCTAGCTAAAAAGACTACTCACTCATCATCATGGAGAACATGTCATTAATGGTGTCAAACACAACAACAAGTGTAAACATGATAATAGAATGAGGAAATAAACAATAAAGATTAAAGAGTAAAGGAATTATACCAAACTTGAGGTGATCCAAATAATAATGCAAAGAATAATAGAAGAAACTTGATGATTGATGGAAGGTTGTCAATCTCCCAATAATAACCCAATAATCTTCAATTACCCAATAATAAACTTGAATAATAAACTTGAACAATAATTAAAGAGAGATTAATGTGTAATTTGTGGAAAGATTAAAGAGTAATCTATTCTAATCTACTCCTAATCTAATCTAAAGAAGGATTTTCTACCCTAAAAGTTCATAAAGAGCTCTCTTTTGATTATTTACAAATGGGGTATTTATAGTGGAAATTAGGGAGGATGCATTAGGGTTAACTAAGGGCTAAACTAGTAATTACACTTTTGAGATTTGAGCAGGGAGACTCCGGGATTGTCCGAGAGAAGGGCTTCTCTTATCGTTGCTAGAAGAATGAAAACGTGCTGTGCTACAATCCGTGCGGATGGAAGTCGGGACGGCCGGATTCTGGTAAGGGAATCCGAGCGGATTCAGGGGAATCCGGACGGATTCTAGTGGGGCAATCCGAGCGGATTAGAGAGCAGGACGCTCGGATTGTGGTGATGGGACGGGCGGATTCTTGACAATCCGCTCGGATTGTTCTTCAGCAATGGTTCTTCTTCGTTTCTTCCCTTTTTGCTCATTTCCATTTTATTCTTTCGAGATTGGTCTTTAGTCCTTGCTTCCTCTTCATACTAGTCCATCTATTATCGTCAAGTAGCTTCCAAATATGCATGAAAGACGGGAATTTCCGCCTTATTCTCTCCTTTTCTACAAAACATATGAAATGCGATAGAAAAGCAAATAGGAAGGTTTTGACGGATAAAATGGCCATGAAATGCTATAATAGTATGCAAAATAGGCTCAATTAGGGGACTAAATGTGCGCAAATAATGGTCACATCAAATATCCCCAAACCGAACCTTTACTCGTCCCGAGTAAAGAGGTGACTAAAACTAGACCTTTATTTAAACTAACCTAATAATATAACCGATATGAGACAATTAGCGGGTCTCACTCCGCCCCTTCAACTCACAACAAGACAACCATGAGGTAGGATGCCTTCTTGCAAGGCAAGGTGGGTCTTGCCAAAATGGTGACACATCCAAACATTAAGCACACAAGATCAAGTAATGGATGGATCTACAAAAGAATAGCCACTTTCCTCATCTAAGTGGCGGAAATTATCTACAAGGGAAGCAATTCAAGGGTACACACTCCTTCATAGATGCAATTTGTTCAAACTACTAAGCCTAGAAGGATACCAATAAATCACCTCCAAAATGTGTCAAGCTAGGGTACCTTTGTCCTCAATCGTTAAATGCTTTTGTCAAGAATAGACTCCCTATGGTGTTAGAAACACTGGAGGATCGCGGAATTCCCCCTCTTGCCTAGACAAGAAGAAGGGTCGTCCCCTCTCTACCATGCACAAAAATGGATATGATGGATAAAGGGATCAATAGATATTTGAGTTTCACTTTGGGAGTTTGCTTTTGTTTTTGTTTTTCCCCCAATTTCATTGGCATTTGACCTTTGAGAACACTTTCTTTGCCATTTCTTTTGATTTTTGGCATTTCAATACTTGACAACTTTTTGAATTTCTTTTTTGAACATTTTCAAAGTCACCCCAATTAGTAACGAGGGTGCCTTGTATTTGAAGCTTAGGAGTTCTATTTTTGCTCCTCTTTTCATTTGATGCATTTTTGCAAACTTTCTTTCACTTTTCATTTCATTGAACTCAAATCGATTTCTTTTTGTGCCCATTCCCTTTGATGACAAAAATGTGGTAGAACATGGATGAATGATGGAAGTATGCATGGTTTCAAGGGTCACCTTGGAATAAACGGTAGCCAAGGAGTTATCACACCACAAGGTACTCTTGACTCGGCCTTAAACCATGGGTCAAAGGATACTAGCATGACACATCCTAGGGTGTTTTACAAGTATTCTACAAGCAAAGTCTTAAGAACAAAAAGCATCTACTAGGGCCTATATACACTTGTCAAGCTTCCCACATAGACGGTTTCACAAAATTTTTCTAACATGCAACTACATGCCATGATGCAACTAACATATAAACATTCTAATGCATATGATTCTACCAACTAGTATGCCGAATAGACTAAATGCAATCCTAAGTTCACATTGTTTTACCGCATCAATCAAAATAAAGCCACATAGTCATTAACATAAAGAGGAAAAAGGAGATTGGAAAGATCATACCATGCGGTCTTCAATATCCTCATGTCTCGGATGTGGCGTAGTCAATCAATGTGAACAAGGATGAACAAACACAATATATACAATAATATAAACAAGACTACACTACAAAGGAAATGAACATGTTTTTGGATTTTTCAATTTTTCAAATTTTTATGGTTTTTGAAATTATGAATTTAAAAGACAAATTTTTGTGATTTTTCGAAATTTTTCAATTTTTATCATTTTGGAATATAAATTCCCATCCCCCACTTTATTTTGGACATTGTCCTCAATGTACATGTAGGAGTAGGAATAAAAAAGAAAGTACATGTTTTTTGATTTTTGAATTTTTTGAAATAAAGTACAAATGCAATAATATGATATGAATGAATGCATGCTCTAACTAAATGCAATTCTATATGACATATATAACAAATGAATGCAATCTAAACTATACTATATGATGCATGATTAGTGCTTGAGTCACCTATGATCAAACCTCCCCAAACCGATTTAAACACTATTTCTAGTGTAGAAATGAATAGGTTTGGCCATTAGTAACTATGCATGAATTCTAGTCTATATGCAACTATCTACATGAATCATGCGAGATATATACAATGCAAACTAATTTAAATGAACTAACTAATGCAAATGCAATATGAAATATAATACAAATGCATGCAAAAGCTACACTAAATGCAATGCAAATAAAAGAGAGAGGGGGCGATGGGTATCATACAAGTGGAAGTGGTGAAGTAGGCCTCTTTCACTCGTCATCCTCATCATAGTCATAGCCATAACCATGAGAGCTTCCGGCTTGATCATGTCCGGGTGCTTGGCCCCAATATCCTCCTTGGTCAAAAGCTCCTTCTTGACCCGAGTTCCCTCCACCTTGGCTAGAATGCCCTCCATCGCCGCGACCCCAAGCTTGGTTCCCATAATTTGGGAACAAGAGCTCCGGTTGTGCCCAAGAGGGCTTAGGACCATTGGGGTCAATATACCCTTGTTGAGCCATGTTATAGTATTGGGGGTAGAGGGCTAGGTAGTTGTCTTCCCTCCCTTTATGCACCCCAAGGTCCACTCTATTCATGAGTGCCATCAAATCATTAATATCCGGGGTCTTTGGGATTCCGGTTGGAAAGGGGTATGTGGAATAGGGTAAGGTGGGATAGGGACATAGGAAGGTGGGCGCATTTGTATCCCCGGCCCTCCACGAGGTGGTTGACGGCGTGGCTCTTCCCTTTGAGGGGGGTTATCAAGAATTTGGTTATCAAGGAGGTAGCTTGGTGGAGGAGAGTATGGACTCAATCGTGGTTCGATGCCCGGTATCTTCCATCCTTCAAGGATCATCGAAGTGCAACCCTTGGTGTACCATTCCACGCTCTCATCTTGAGTGTAGTTGCACCATCGGTGACTATAGAAGATGGTGTGCTCATCAATCAAAGTCCTCCCTTCAAGAGGAACATAGGTTCCTCGGGCATTGAACCCAGGGCAAAGGTGTTTAGCCAACATTGTGATTAGACCTCCCATCACGAAGGTTTTAAGTTGAGATGTCCCTTGAGCAAAGTCATTGAACCTATTGAGTATCTCAAGTGGTGTATTGAAGTTATAACGCCTTACCCCTCGAACATTCAAATGAGACTCAAGAAAAGTTAAGTCGATGATAGTACACCGATCTTGCTCGTACCTCCCATTGATGCATCCGGCTACAAAGCGTTCGGTGAATCGAATCACCGGGTGTTGAATAGCAAATGTATAGCAACGCTTTATATGGGTAAAGTTCTTCCCGGAGATAGCTTTCCAAAGAAAATCCACACTAAAATTATCGGGCTTGTCGGTATAGGCGGTGGGTATTTGGAGACCGAAAACATAGGCAAATTCTTCAAGAGAAAGAACATGGTCTCGGTTGGATAACCTAAACTCCATGCCTAAATTGTTGCGGGCATCCGCCACAATGCGAAGGCTACTCAAGAATTCAAGGGTGAGACTAAGGTAAGTCTCTTCATGAGCATGGAAAAGGTCCCCAATGCCAAGGCCATTGAAGAACGCCTCGGTAGGGTACCTTATCTTAAGGATTTCCAACACCCTAGTGTCAACAAATTGAGTAGGTTCGTATTTCTTACCTAGAAGCTCGACGAAATTTTCGCGTTGGTCGTCGGATATGAAGATCACTTCTTGGAAGTTGTTGAGTTGTTCAATACCTCCCCTCATTATCACATTTCGTGGTGTTGAAGAGGATGACCCCTTGCGCTTCTTTCCGATCGAATCAAACAATTTCTTGGCCTTTCCCTTGGAACTCATGTTGGTGATGGGGGTGATGTGGGTGTTTTGGGTTTGGTGATTTTGAGGATTGAAGAGTGTTTTAGGGTTTGATAAGATGAGGAAATGAGGGAGAAGGGGGGGTGTTTATATAGAAGAAGAAGGGAATCCGAACGGATAGGGTTGGACTTGACCCAATTTTTCTTCGCGTGAACAGTACAATCCGAGCGGATCGCAGTTGGGACGGACGGATTCTCGATGGGCAAGACGGGCGTCTTCTGTAGAATCCGCACGGATTCTAGAACAGAGAAATCTGTCGGTTGAGAAGCAGGAACAAGACGGGCGGATTTTTCATGGGACGGACGTCTTGAACGGGACGGGCGGATTCTTGACAATCCGCACGGATTTTGGCGCAGATTTAAAATCTTGCTTTTGGACGCCACACGGACGGGCGTCCCGTGAAGAAGACGGACGGATTGGCTGGGACGGACGGATTCTCTTGAATCCGCACGGATTTTTTTAGCAGTTTCAGCTTTTTCTCTCCCGTGGGCCTTGGACGGACGGAATTGCTAGGATCCGAGCGTCTCTGCTTCTCTCTCCTCCTTCTTTCTTCTTTCGTGAAATGATAAACCCCTTTTTACTGATTTTTCTCTTTTTTCCTTATCCTTTTCTGAAATTTGCTTAGGAAACATGTAAGATGACTCTCTCTCTCTCTTCTCTCTCATGCAAGGATTTAAATGCAAAAATATATACAATATTATACAAAATAAAGGGTTCAAGAAATATCTTACAAACGGTGGCTTGAGGTAGGACTCCACCAAACTAGTTCAATTTGAAGGAATTCTTATCCATAGAGCTCAAGGCTCTCAATAGAAGATCAAAAGCTTGTGAACAAGCTCCAAATAAACATAAGTATGGGTTGCTCCACTTGAAGATGAAGTTTGGCCAAGGAAGTTTGTCATACATCCTTTCTTTCACCTTGTCCTTGGCACTAGAGCTTTCCCGATGCTTCAAGTAAATACATCCATGATTCTTGTTAAGATTAAGCATGAAGTGTGGTTCATTTTCATCCGGGGACTTCCACTTACCAACTTCTTCTTCAATTTTGGTGATGATAGCATTTTGATTTTTCAATCCTCCCAAGGTGGAAGGAGAATTTTCATGACTTTGATGATCGGATACCATGGGAGTTGAGATTATGGGCGTCAAATCTTCACAAGTAGCCTCACGAGCAATTTTCTCTTTGAGCTTTTTCACCAAATAACTCTTGTAAGACACTTTGGCTTTTTGGAGAAGATCTAACATATCCTCTTCAATGATCATTGGCTCCATGATAGGTGTCAAGTGGTCTTTGTGAAGGATAAAGGAAGGACGTTCTTCTTCATGATAGGGTATCTCAAATGTCTCAAGGATAGGCTCCTCAAGCAAGGTGATATTGTAGATCCCTCCTCTAGGTTCATCATCATTGTTGCTATCTTTACGTAAATCATGAATGGGGGCTTCTTTTAGCTCTTTTTCCAACACCTCAATGTTCACATCAAAGGACACACCTTCATACTCACAAAGGCTAAGAACATTTGGTTTGCTTAACCTCATGTCTTCCTCATCAAACACAACACTCTCATAGTCACAAGAGCTCAAGGAATTTGGCTCCTCCCACTTCTCATCTTCCATGTCAAAGGTTACTACTTCAAACTCGCATTCATGCTCAATATCCAAAGAATGGTTGTGAGTAATTGCTTGGAATTCTTTTAATTGGTCAATTTGAATCTCCAACTCCTCACTTTGGGAAACAATGCTTTGAAGGACATTGTCCCTTTTTTGGCTCTCCTCTAGCATTTGTTTGAAGAGGTTTTGTTGATCTCCCATCATTTGGAGAATCATGTTTTGAATGGGTTCATCTTTTTGTTGTGGGTAGGTGTGAAAGTGGTTGTATTGTGGGAATTGAAGTTCATTGTGAAATGGGTATTGGGTGGGTGGTTGTTGTTGATATTGGGTGTGGTAATTTTGGTGAGAAAAATTGGGGTAGTGGTTAGGATTTTCATTGTACGAATAATAAGGTAGGTTTGTGTTGACTTACTCCTCAAACTCCCCATGCCCATAGTCATACTCAAAAGATCCACCACATACTCCATAACACATGTCTTGAGCCATCATCATAACTAGGACAAAGATATAACTACAAACAAGGAAACTACAAGAAAACGGTAAAAACAATCCTTGAGGAACAAGTTCCTCAAGGTTAAAGCAAAATCAAAATAGACAAACAAGTAAGAACTTAATCACATAGCACCATCCCCGGCAACGGCGCCATTTTGATGGGTGTGTTGTCGTCACTCATCCAATCAAACACATTTTATAATACTCAACATACAACTAGTTAGCGGTAAGTCGAGGTCGATCCATGGGACGGTGTGCTTTGGGTTCCAAGTCTATCTATCTCAATTTATGCTAGTGTCACAATTGATGGGGTTTGTAGTTGTGTCTAGACTAATGCAAACAATAAAGTAAAGCAAACAATAAAAGGAAAGATGTAAACAAATGGTTAAAAGTGCTAGGATATCATGGGGTCATGGGGGATTCATGGTGTTGATCATACAAACATATTTACAAGGTTGCAAGTGATTAATGTTGTGGAGGAACCGAGTTGGGTTATATCTTACGGTTCTTAGGAAGAGTTGGGTCCCGGAGCCGAATCGATTAGATTGTACAACACCTACAAGTCGACTTACTTTCCTCCTAATCAACTTCTATGCATGGTCTAACAAGACTCGAGTTGGTTTATGTCTTACAAGTCAAGTTAAGTAGATAAGAGATGGTTGTAATGCAAGGATTCATAGGCTTGGCATTTCATCAAACATAACATGTGCAAAAAGTTGACATCACAACAAGCAAGCAATTTAATCATGTGAACATATTAGATTAAGCATGAATCAATCCCATGTTTGTTTCCCCCAATTACCCACTAATCCTAGCTAAAAAGACTACTCACTCATCATCATGGAGAACATGTCATTAATGGTGTCAAACACAACAACAAGTGTAAACATGATAATAGAATGAGGAAATAAACAATAAAGATTAAAGAGTAAAGGAATTATACCAAACTTGAGGTGATCCAAATAATAATGCAAAGAATAATAGAAGAAACTTGATGATTGATGGAAGGTTGTCAATCTCCCAATAATAACCCAATAATCTTCAATTACCCAATAATAAACTTGAATAATAAACTTGAACAATAATTAAAGAGAGATTAATGTGTAATTTGTGGAAAGATTAAAGAGTAATCTATTCTAATCTACTCCTAATCTAATCTAAAGAAGGATTTTCTACCCTAAAAGTTCATAAAGAGCTCTCTTTTGATTATTTACAAATGGGGTATTTATAGTGGAAATTAGGGAGGATGCATTAGGGTTAACTAAGGGCTAAACTAGTAATTACACTTTTGAGATTTGAGCAGGGAGACTCCGGGATTGTCCGAGAGAAGGGCTTCTCTTATCGTTGCTAGAAGATTGAAAACGTGCTGTGCTACAATCCGTGCGGATGGAAGTCGGGACGGCCGGATTCTGGTAAGGGAATCCGAGCGGATTCAGGGGAATCCGGACGGACTCTAGTGGGGCAATCCGAGCGGATTAGAGAGCAGGACGCTCGGATTGTGGTGATGGGACGGGCGGATTCTTGACAATCCGCTCGGATTGTTCTTCAGCAATGGTTCTTCTTCGTTTCTTCCCTTTTTGCTCATTTCCATTTTATTCTTTCGAGATTGGTCTTTAGTCCTTGCTTCCTCTTCATACTAGTCCATCTATTATCGTCAAGTAGCTTCCAAATATGCATGAAAGACGGGAATTTCCGCCTTATTCTCTCCTTTTCTACAAAACATATGAAATGCGATAGAAAAGCAAATAGGAAGGTTTTGACGGATAAAATGGCCATGAAATGCTATAATAGTATGCAAAATAGGCTCAATTAGGGGACTAAATGTGCGCAAATAATGGTCACATCAATTGCCCGCTTTGACCGCTTTTTCCCGTTCTTTGATGATCGTTGATTTGAAGGTTGCTTCCTTTATTTATCCGGAAAGGGTTATGAGGCAAATGGGCCGCCAAATATAGTTGTCCGCTCAAGATACTCTTGTCCAAGAGAGTGTGTTCCGAAACTCTGAACTAGTGGAGGCTTTTGATAGGTGGTGGGCCACTCGGCCAACTTGGGAGGTGCCGAATCCCGCTCCTACGAAATGGGTGACCTCCGCTTATATCATATGATCAAGAGCTTCCACCTTGGAAAAAAGGTTAAAGTTCCGCAAGGATGAAGTCAACGACTTGAAATACCGGGGTGCGGCCAAAATGAACCGTGATTTCTTTGATGATTTTGATGATAATATGAGCCCGAGTGTAAAGAGGTCGCCAAAGAAGAGGAGCTTAGGTCCCAAGGAAGCTTTGGGCCATGTATGGGCCCGACTTGAGCCGTGTAGTGGGCCGTGAAGGAGCCCGAGCGCGGTGGTTGTTGCGGATCCGTTTTGAAGAGGAAATTCATGCTAGGAGAGCTAACAAGAAGAACAAGGGGAAGATGCATCCCAAAGGCAAAGGCAAGGGTAGAATGGAAGAGTGAAGATCTCCGTCCCCCTTTTTATTATTATGTTGTATTAATATTTTTGTGAGTATCGTTATTATGTCGTATTAGTTATGTTGTATGCTTGTGTGTGTTAGTTTTACTATGTAAATGTCCTAGTTGGTGCTCTAGCTTTGCAAGTCGTGGACTCGCTTAGCCACTTATTGTTGTCAAGTTTGTAATTATTCGACCTATCATTAATTAAATAAGGGAATTACTCGTGCTGAAAAATGTTGTGAACAATTGTTGTTTCTTCATCTTTTTCATCAAGCTAATTCGGTTCGAATTATCCTAAACTAGCACATGTGAAGGGGATTTTTGTTTTTGAAAGACAGAAAGGCTTTCTTTGGTTTTTGCTTTTTCTGTTATGTCCTTCCTGTATAAGAAAGGATTGCCTACGTATTCACCTAAAGAGGTGAAATCAAACCATGCTCGCAGCTCGTAGTTCAGGGTGTTTATTGTTTGGTATGTAGGATGGTTGTGTCCTTCTTGTTTAAGAAAGTCCTTTCTATGTATTCGCGTGATGCGAAAGCAAATCATGCTTGCAGTTCAGATGTTTTATTTGTTTTTTGTGCAAATGGATGATGCTTTTGATAGATCAAAAGCTGCTGGAAACATGGCAAGTTGCCGTAACTTAGACTCGATAAACATGCAAATTTAAATCATAACTTTTTGACTTGAGAGTTGGGTGTGGTCGTTAGGAAGGGTTGCTGATGCTGGGTCGTGGCCACTAGTCGTGGAACTAGGGCTGGTTGTTGGTGCTCAATTTCAAGGGTAGTATTTCATGAGTTGGTCTAGATTGGTTGGGTTTGTGAACACTTCCTCGTCTAGGTCATTCAATCTAATTGCACCCCCTACCCCTTAGAAAGGATTTTCTTGACTAGGTATGGTCCTGCCCAATTGGGTTTGAATTTCCCTCTTGGATTGACTGGTAACGGTGCTCGAACCGACTTGAGGACCAACTCTCCTTCTTTGATATTTCTGGGTTTGACTTTCTTGTTGAATGCCCACTATATACATCGTTGGTATAGCTGGACTTTATGCAAGGTGTTGAGTCGTTGTTCATCTAGGAGGATGAGTTGCTCATACCTTCGACCGGTCCATTCCACCTCCAAGACTTGGCTTTCTAGTATAATGTGTAAAGATGGGACTTCCAGCTCTACTGGTTGCACTGCCTCCATACCGTATTCTTGGTAGAAGGGTGTTACTCCTGTTGGTGTACGAATGGAGGTTTCGTATCCCCAGAGTGCGAACGGGAGTTTGCTTGGCCAATCTCGGTATTTGTCCTGCATTTTTTTGATGATCTTGACAAGTGTTTTATTTGCTGCCTCTACTGCTCCGTTGGTTTGGGGCGGTAGGGAGAGGAATGGTGCCGTTTGATTTTGTACTTATCTAACAAAGCTTGTGCTTCGACTCGGAAATGGGAGCCTTGGTAGCTGATGATTTCATGGGGTACCCCATACCTGCAAATGATGTTGTCTTGGATGAACTTGACTACTTGTTTAGCGGTCAAGACTGCGCATGATTGTGATTCTACCCATTTTGTGAAGTAGTCGATGGCGACTAGGATAAAGCAGTGTCCTTTGGTGCCTATCGGATTGACTTTGCCAATGATATCGATGCCCTAGGTCGAGAAAGGCCAAGGTGATGTCATGGTGTATAGAAGGGATGGTGGTATGTGTTGTATATTCGCGAAGATTTTGCAATTGTGACAATGTTTGATGTAGTTTATGCAATCGGTTTTCATGGTGGTCCAGTAGTAGCCTAACCGCATGATTTTTCGGGCTAGCATCATTGCATTCAAGTGAGGGTAAAACTCTCTATTGTGGAACTCTTTCATAACTTTGTTGGCTTTGTTGTGATCAATTCAAAGGAGAAGGATTTCTTGAGGTGTTCTTTTATAGAGGCTGTTTTGGTTTATCACGAATTGTGATGCAAGTAAACGGATGGCTTGGTACCAAGGTTCGACATGGTTTTCCTCGTCGTTGTTGATGGCGCAGATGTGAGCTGGCTTGCTCCTTCTCCCGACGCATAAGGGCATGGACGTCATGTTATCAGGTATATTGATGAGTGAGGCAAGTTTTGCTAGGCCATCGGCAAATTGGTTTTCTTCTCTAGGCAGGTGGAAGTAGTCAATTTGGTAAAAGAATTCGGCCTCTTGATTGATTTTTGCTTTGTAAGGTAAAAGGTTGTCGCTCCGGATCTTCTATTATCCAAACACTTGATTGATGATAAGCGAGGAATCACCATAGACCCTCAATCTTTTGATGTCAAGTCCAGCTTGATTGAGATCGGAACGTGTCCTCCTTCGGGTGGTCTCAGAAGGATTCTATACACCCCCTTCTTACCCCGCCAAGGTAATTGGGAGATGTTACCATCTCGGTTTCCCGAGGCGGTGAATCAGAGATAGAATCAAGAAACATTTATTATAAATGATAGTTTAATGAATTACATAACCATAAATGAATAAATAAAAGAATACAAATCATGACTACTATCAAGGTTATCTATCAACTTTCCAAGTACTCGACTCCAAGTCCAAAACGCGTCCCGTCACCCGCGTGACACCAAAACAACTTATACTCAACTTCCTCCGCATAAAAACTCACATAATACGGAGATTGTTATCATACGAACACGAATTCATGGCAATTAACGTGTACCACACACAATCGTCTCATCATTCTTGTCATCCAATTACACATGTCAATTAACAACTTTCATTTAAATTTCACTCTTAAATAGCAAAAGCCACATACCGTAAATAATTCATAAGGTCTCATCCATATGGGGTTAACATGTTCATCCGACACAAACCAACCATTATAAATCGTGAAAATAAGTGTATACACCCAATATTAGGGTCGAGTATTGACGAGGCGAGGGTCAAAGCAGACCATTTGGTCGAGTTTAGGAAGCCACTCGGCCGAGTAGGCGGCCACTCGGTCAAGTGCATGGTGCACTCGGTCGAGTGTCACCTGGACAGAAGGTATTCATCCTCAAACTTGCTTCCAAGCTTTCCTACTTCATCACACAAATGCTAATAGACTCCGATGGTGATAAATACACCATCAAACAACCAAATTTAAAACTACTCTTGGCTTATGGCCATCATTATTACACAATTAAGATAAAATATCCAAGACATACTATACCCACACAAACATACTATTTCATAGTTCTTTTCGCAACCGGTCTACCTCCTCCCCCATACCTGGTGATGGTATCACCATACCGTCACCAATAACCGCAACACTTACACTATCTCATGGACACGGCCTTAACCACCCATTATTCTCAAGGGATAATAACAACATCACCCCTCAAATGGACACTACAACAAGATCACGATGTATACCATGGACGCTTTACCTAACGATTGGGAGGCAACTTTACAAACAACCTGTATACTACAACTCATAGGGTCGGAGTCCCACACAACCACTTTCACACTTCATGCATTTTATGCCCCACTCTTACTCTCATGACCGCGAAAACCAAACATGGTAATACTAAATCCACCATCATATATCTCAATTATTTATCAACCAAAGTTTCCAAGTCATGCTCAATAACAATATCCCTCAACATGCAACCCAAACCTTGTTCACTATCCATAAGTTAAAATGTTCGACCTAGATCACACATCATTCATTATCCACGAATTACCTCATACAATCATCTTACTCAATTCAAGACACCTTACGCAAGCTAAAGTCACTTTCTTCTACTTCTGATTTCCAAACATAGATTACACACCTACCTACTTACACGGTTCAAATCCACATCAAATGAACAAACTTACACCAATCCCTATAAAACACGTTTCACATTCATAACTTTCAAGATGCAACACCACTCTTTACACATTATTAGCACTTGCCCTTTACCCTCATAAGCTCATCGACTCACTCTCGTTTCACATCTTCTCAATTATAACCACGCGCGTCTATACGTCTTCACTCATCAAAAACATACAACCCATGAGGTAAACAAGCATTGAACCCATATAAAAATAATAATATATTATTAACAAAGATTGTAATTGGCCGGACTATATTTTTCGGTTACTTGTCGATAGGAGCACCTAGACCAAAACAATTTTTATAACTTCACAAACTACTCTACTATTAGTAAAGAGGTAAGTAAAGGTCAGATCCCAAGGGACAGGTATTGATGTAGGATTTTTGATTGCAAGTAGTGGTGTCTAAGGGTGTTAAAATTTGGGTTGAGATAAGAAGATCACCAAACTAAATAACAATGTAAATGAACAAGCATGATGATTAAAATGAGATGTAAACAATTGATTAAAACCACTAGGTGTTAGTTATTTAGACCAAATTAATACTCATCTTATTATATTAAAATTACAAATTAATTTAAAGTGGTCTAAATCTACATGCATGCAAATAAAAAGTATAAAATATGGTTTTAAACCATCTTAAGACAAAAAATTCCTTACATTGCTATAAGGCAAATATGGGCACTACAAAAGTCTCCTACCTTTATAGTTCTTGAGCTATTCAACTATGGATGATCCTCCAAGAACACCAATTACCAGTATAGGTAATCTCCTTTGGTGGCACCCAAGATTAACCCAAAATACTACTAAAATTAATAACTAGTTAATAGTAGTAGTAACCATGTAATTGTATATTTGATGTACTAATTAATATTATTACTTTGATAATATTATTAGTTAGTTTTTATATGTGTTTTATGATGAAAATGATGAACAAAATAAGAAGAAAATTTGGTCTCTTGGTGATGAAGAGAAACCGGCCAAAGCACCCTTAAAGACCAAAAATTTCTTCAAATTTTTCAAACATATTAAATGGTGTAATTTCATGGGTATTTATAGGCAAATGTGGAGACAATATTAAGCGGAAAAATGCCACTTAATGGACACTTGTGATGTCCTCATAAAACCGGTACAAGTGGACATATTTGAGTCCATTTCGGTTTTCGACATTTGCCCCACAAATGCTTATAAGTCTTATATTTAATTATCTTACATAATTAAATGATAATTTAATTATTTAACACTTAAATAATACAAATTAACTACCAATGACTACTTAACCATTATGTAATCATAAGACCATTTTATCAACATACAATGTGTCGATATTATCCCACTTAGCTAATTTTACAACCTCTTGTAAAAATTAAATAGCTAATTAATTCCATCTCAAAACGAAAAAACACATATCGCATAAAATTAATTAATTAACAATTAATTAATAAATTCTAATCATTTATTATTTAAATATCTCATAATTAAATAATAAATATCTTTGTCCCGAGTTCGTAACCCGTCATCAAATAATACATTTATGTGACTAACTAAGAGTCAAATAATACAAGGAATTAATTATCTCGTATCTCATACAAACAATTAATTTATTCTATTTGGGCGTCATCCTATAGGTGTGACCTAAAGGGATCAGCTGATCACCGCCGTCACTCGACAGTAATGTCAAACTCTAGTCAGCCAATCATTACCGATTAACGATGACCAGCTGACAAATCAAATAAATCCCCGATAGTCCTTTTATGAGATTTAATATGTAAACGCACTCATTGTGGAGGACACTACTCCAACAATCTCCCACTTGTCTGACCCAAGTGTGCGTTACCAATTCTCTTGTCCAATAATATCTCCCACTCAATGCAAGATATCTTTTAGGTCGTTCTTGCACGTGATCATATCATAAAGTGGTTTCCTCGATCAGGAGAATGACTGTCTGACCGGATAATCTACTATAGATCGCATCCGAGCGTGGCCACGCATTCACAGTCAGCTCTCCTCGAGTGGCCTTGAGATAAAATATGACTTAAAAGGACAATCCTGTTGACCTATTTTCTTCGTTCGATACAGATCACAATGACCCAGTAAATGCTCATCGGCCTCCTTTTACGGTGCAACCTAGAACAAAAACCAAAGCCACCGGAAAACCGTACCAACTCAGACAAATAGTCTCCAGTCTAAAGAATTGACTCGAAGGAATAAATAGAAGTCCTCGCCACGACCTAGCAACAAAAGGAATCTATAAACGGTCACTGTCCGACAAATTGTCTCACAATATGCCTATGTAATCGACCAGTCATCACTATGACCATATGACAGTCGAACCTGTCATCAATCGCCTTACAATCTAGTCACTCCGAGACGTCACCTCATTAAGTAACTAAGGACAAAATACAATGTTAATCCAGTTCAATTAATAGGGTTCGACATTGTCTTTACAACCTATTTGGAGAAAACAAAGTATATAAATTCAGACATAAAACTGAATATAACGATAAATGCAACTTATCATATATGAAATAATAAATACAATATTTTGATTATTACATATCATATAATTTACAACAGTTTTGGCATTCGTCTCAACCCCATCGAAACTACATGACTATCATGTTTAGCTTGAGACAATGGCTTGGTTAAAGGATCAGCGATGTTGTCAGTTGTCCCAACCTTACAAACTGTAATTTCTTTCCTTTCGATTAAATCTCTAATTACATGAAATTTCCTAAGTACATGCCTAGACTTGTTACTAGACTTGGGCTCTTTTGCTTGAAAAATAGCCCCACTGTTATCACAATACAAAGTGATAGGATCCTCGGCGGTCGGAACTACTTTAAGTCCCTCTAAAAATTGACTAATCCAAACAGCTTCCTTTGCAGTTTCAGAGGCTGCAATGTACTCAGCTTCCGTTGTAGAATCAGTAGTCACAGACTCTTTGCAACTTCTCCAGCAAACCGCCCCTCTGTTCAACAAAAAAAACAAAACCAGCCTGGGATTTCAAATCATCCCTATCGGTTTGGAAACTGGCATCCGTATAACCTCTTATACGTAATTCAGATTCTCCTCCAAACACTAAGAATGAATCTTTAGTCATTCTCAAGTACTTCAGAATATTCTTGACGGCTATCCAGTGACTCTCACCTGGAGTTTTCTGAAAACGACTCGTCATACTCAAAGCATACGAGACATCAGGACGAGAACACATCATAGCATGCATGATCGATCCAACAGCGGAAGCATAGGGAATCGATTTCATACGTTCAATATCCTTAGGCTTAGTAGGACACTGTGACTTACTCAAAGTGATCCCACTACCCATAGGTAGAAAACTTCTCTTGGAGTTTTTCATATTGAATCGGTCAAGAATCTTATCGATATATGCTTCTTGACTCAATGCTAATATCCTTTTGGGTCTATCTCTATAGATCCGCGCGGATACCCAAGATGTCTTTGAGCTTCTCCCAAATCTTTCATTTGGAAGTGATTTCCCAACCACTTCTTAACAGAAGCAAGCATATCAACATCATTCCCAATCAGTAATATGTTGTCCACATAAAGAAGTAAGAAAACAACTTTACTCCCACTAAACTTCATGTATAAACATGGTTCCTCAACACTTTGAGAAAAACCATTCTGTTTAATAACATGATCAAAACGATGATTCCAACTCCTTGACGCTTGCTTAAGACCATAAATGGATCTCTTAAGTTTGCATACTTTGTTAGGATTTTTAGGATCCACAAAACCCTCAGGTTGTGTCATGAACACTTCCTCTTCCAGAAACCCGTTCAGGAAAGCGGTTTTGACATCCATTTGTCATATGTCATAATCATGAAATGCAGCAATCGCTAAAATTATCCGAACAGATCTAAGCATAGAAACTGGTGCAAAAGTTTCATCATAGTGTAAACCATGAACCTGAGTGAAACCTTTTGAAACCAATCTAGCTTTGTAGACATCTTTATGTCCATCCATGCCGATTTTAATCTTGAATATCCACTTACCTTTGAAGAGGTCGAAACGACTTTAGATAAGTCAACCAGGTCCCATACCTGATTATCGTACCTGGAATCCATTTCGGATTGCATGGCCTCGAGCCATAGCTTAGAGTCAGAACTCATAATAGCTGCTTTATAGGTCTTGGGTTCATCACTTTCTAAAAGTAAAACCTCATAGTCACCATCTTCCTCGATAATACCAAGGTATCTATCAGGCTGGCGACTAACCCTTTATCACCTCCTAGGTTTAGAAGGAACAATGACCGATTCAGACGTAGAAGGAACATCTTCTTGTATTGTCATATCAGTTTGTGGCTCTTGAACTTCGTCAAGTTCAAATTTTCTCCCACTCTGTCTTCTAGAAATAAATTCGTTTTCTAGAAAGACAGCTTCACGAGCCACAAACACTTTGTTCTCGTTACTATTGTAGAAGTAATATCCACAAGTTTCCTTAGGGTAGCCTACAAAAATACACTTTTCAGAACGAGGTGCAAACTTATCGTCAGACTTACTCTTGACATAAGCATCACAACCCCATACTTTCATGTATCGCAGATTCGGGACTTTCCCTTTCCATATCTCATATGGAGTTTTATCAGTAGCTTTAGTGGGACTTTTATTAAGTGATTGTAGAGCAGATAAAATGGCAAAACCCCAGAATGACTTAGGTAACTCTGTTTGACTCATCATCGATCGAACCATATCTAATAAAGTTTGATTCCTCCTTTCAGCCACACCATTTAATTGTGGTGTGCTAGGAGGAGTTAACTGAGATACAATACCACAGTTTATAAGGTGATCTTTAAAGTCATTGCTTAAATATTCTTCACCACGATTTGATCGTAATGCTTTAATCTTCTTATTTAATTGGTTTTCTACTTCATTCTGAAACTCTTTGAACTTATCAAAAGCTTCACTTTTATACCTCATTAAGTAGATATACCTATATCTACTCATGTCATCGGTAAAAGTAATGAAATAGTCATAATTACCTCTAGCAGTGACTGTCATTGGGCCACAAACATCGGTATGTATTAAACCCAATAACTCACTAGCTCGAGATCCTTTTCCTAGAAAAGGTGAACGAGTCATCTTGCCAAGAAGACAAGATTCGCATGTACCAAATGATTCGAAATCAAAAGGTTTAATTATACCAGTCGACACTAGTCTTTTAATGCGCTTCTCGTTGATGTGTCCTAATCGACAATGCCATAAATAAGATAGATCAGAATCACCTGTTTTGAGTCTTTTATTATCTAAATGATAAACATCGTTGCATGTATCTAGAATATAAATACCATTGATTGAAATAGCTTGACTATATACAATCCCATTAAGGGAAAAAGTACAACACTTGTCTTTAATTACAAAGGAAAACCCTTCTGTGTCTAACACAGATACGGATATTATATTAGCGTTGGTACAAAATAACAATTATTAAGATGTAACTCCAACCCCGAAGCTAAACTAAGTACATAAGTTCCTACAGAGACGGCAGCTACTTAAGACCCGTTTCCCATTCGGAGATCGACATCACCCTTGTTTAGCTTTCTTATGCTTTTTAGGCCCTGCAAATGATTACACAAGTGAAAACCACAACCAGTATCTAATACCCAAGTTGTATTTGAAGCATAATTTATGTCTATCATAAAAGATTCAGTTGAGAAATTACATGTCAGCTTCACAATGCCAGCTTTTATCTCATCCATGTACTTTTTACAATTACGTCTCCAATGTCCCTTGTTATTACAATAATTACAAGTATCTTTAAGAGGATTACCTTTTATAGTTTTTTGCTTGGTAGAGCAATTCGCAATTGCTTTACCTTTGCCCTCTACCTGAATGGGCTTCTTACCTGCGTTCCTCTTAAACTGCTTCTTCCCCTTCACGTTAATCGCAAGCACATCTTTCCTCGTACTCCCACTCAATCCCATGTCCTTCTCTACTTGCACAAGCAGAGAATGGAGCTCATGTAAACTCGTTCTCATGTTTGTCATATTGTAATTTACCCTAAATTGGGTAAATCCCTTAACGTGCGAGAGAAAGTGGAGCACTCGGTCCACCACAAGTTCGTCGGGGATCTTGCATCCCAACTCCTCTAAAGTTTCCACGTACTCAATCATTTTAAGTACGTGTGAACTTACAGGTTGACCATATTTGAGGTAAGCCTCAAAGAAACGAACAGCGGTGTCATACTGAATTATTCTCGGGGCTTGAGAAAACATAGTGGAAAGCCTCGAGAATACTTCATGTGCATCACGAAACTTGACACATTGCCTTTGTAAAGCAGGATCCATTGAAAAAATCAAAACATTTTTTATTGCAGCGGATTCCTTTTGATAATTTGAAAAAGCCTCCCTTACATCGGCAGTGGCCCTAGTACTAGGCGAAGGGGGAGAGGGATCGACAAGGTAGCGTAATTTGCCATCACCTGCGGCAGCTAATCGAAGTTGTTCTTCCCAATCTTTAAAATTACTACCGTCGGCTTTTAATACATATTTGTCCATAAAAGAACGTAGCCATGAATCTCTAGCTATGGTGGCGGTTTCACTAGTAGAAGCCATCGTGATTACTACAAAGGAAATAAAGGAAAAATTAACATTTATCGTCTAGAAATATTTAACTTGTGAAACTATTTAACAAGTTCCCATTTATATAATGATCTCCCACTGAATTATATAAATGATTCCAAGATCCAATTTTATATAAACACGGGCACGGTGGACCGATTCAACCCATATTTATATAAATTAGGTGAGTCAACATTTTGACTGATTCTACTACTAGAACTCTTGGTTGACGGATTTTCTTAAAATCTATATTTTAGCCCCAGAATAAATATGGGCACGGTGGACCGATTCAACCCATATTTATCCCGTTGAGTCCAACCAATTTTCACGCGTAATAACTTTTATTACCCAACGTAAAAAGAGTGTACCTCGGTGATCCGAACCTACCTCTAATGAAGAAGGGATTCATAGGTGCTATTATTTGGTAAGGCTTAATCTCAATTTTAAACAAATGTGAGAGATCTTATCAATTTAATTGTCTATCACTTTTAAGTGAACTAAATTGGTGAATGCTAGACAATTAAATCGATAACAACAAAAATAAAACATGTAGTGACGATTTGGCATGAATGCATAAAAGAATTAAAACAAACAAGTCCTAATATGGCCACCTAGTTAATCTAATTAACTAAAATTATTACACTTCGGAAACCAACTCCTTGGTCCCTTGAGTCTTCATAAATTGGCCTCCTTCTTTAGGATTTCGGAACGCCTTTCCGAAAACACCGTCTTCATGAAAACTCCGTCTTTAGTAGCTTCATCTAATTACTAACAATTAAATTACATAACAATACCCTATTATACAATTTGTAATAAAGTTAAAATAAAACTATTAATTAATTACAAATTAGGCGATGCGAAATCGCAATTAATTACAAAACAAGTCAATATTCCCTTACATTTCGGGAAATACTAACTTCTACCTATGGACATATTAGGAAAAATTACATAATTATAATTCTAAAAAAAACATTCATCTAAATGAATAATAAAATGCATTATGGAAAATGACATGCCAAATTGTCTAACTTACCAACAACGATTGCCTTGTCGGAATTTTTACCAATAAAAATTCATAATCAATTCTTAAAACACTTTTAAGACTTACTTATCATACTAATCTGGTCTAATATCAAAATAATTATTCTCAACAATTATCTTGAATTTATATGGAAATTAAAACACAATTGCGACAAAAAAAATGATATAATAATTCACAATTATCATACAAAAATTCCATTTAATATAAAACTTTATGGAAAAATAAATTTCAAAACCATGAACATTCTGGTCTTACACCAAAAATGCCATGCAAGTGAAAATTTTTAATTTTAAAATTTATTTAAAACGATTTCACAATTTAATCGGTAAAGCGACAATTTTTACGATTGAATTCTAAATCAAACCATAAAAATTGAAATGACTTCAAATAAAATTTTGTACATTTTGGAACAATTTCCAGGAGCTAAAAATTCAGAAATTTCGAGCCCTAAAGTTAAATCAATATTTATTTACAAAATAACCATTATTTACCCATTTTTATCAAATAAAAATCAATAAACTACCTAAATTAATCACATTAACCTAAAGTATCTACTTATCCCATAAATAGAACATGCATGTGGTGATTTATAACTAAATATACATAAAATTAACATGCAATCAATTTTAATTAACTCTTAATTAATTTTAATGCATTTTTACTCAATTTTATGCCAATTTAAGTTATAAAAAGTGGAAAAATTTAAAAAAAATCAAATTTTCGCCCCATATCATCCTAAGACCAGATTATTTACATGCAAGACTATATTATGTCATAAAACGAATTTTAGTAACATAATATCAATTTTATTAATTTATCTCATAAATTACTAAAATCGTCTTAAGACAACATGCATGTATTTAACAATGCTCTGATACCACTTGTTAGTTATTTAGACCAAATTAATACTCATCTTATGATATTAAAATTACAAATTAATTTAAAGTGGTCTAAATCTACATGCATGCAAATAAAAAGTATAAAAGATGGTTTTAAACCATCTTAAGACAAAAATTCCTTACATTGCTATAAGGCAAATATGGGCACTACAAAGGTCTCCTACCTTTATAGTTCTTGAGCTATTCAACTATGGATGATCCTCCAAGAACACAAATTACCAATATAGGTAATCTCCTTTGGTGGCACCCAAGATTAACCCAAAATACTACTAAAATTAATAACTAGTTAATAGTAGTAGTAACCATGTAATTGTATATTTGATGTACTAATTAATATTATTACTTTGATAATATTATTAGTTTGTTTTTATACGTGTTTTATGATGAAAATGATGAACAAAATAAGAAGAAAATTTGGTTTCTTGGTGATGAAGAGAAACCGGCCAAAGCACCCTTAAAGACCAAAAATTTCTTCAAATTTTTCCAACATATTAAATGGTGTAATTGCATGGGTATTTGTAGGCAAATGTGGAGACAATATTAAGTGGAAAAATGCCACTTAATGGACACTTGTGATGTCCTCATAAAACCGGTACAAGTGGACATATTTGAGTCATTTTCTGTTTTTGACATTTGCCCCACAAATGCTTATAAGTCTTATATTTAATTATCTTACATAATTAAATATTAATTTAATTATTTAACACTTAAATAATACAAATTAATTACCAATGACTACTTAACCATTAAGTAATCATAAGACCATTTTATTAACATACAATGTGTCGATATTATCCCGCTTAGCTAATTTTACAACCTCTTGTAAAAATTAAATAGCTAATTAATTCCATCTCAAAACGAAAAAACACATATCGCATAAAATTAATTAATTAACAATTAATTAATAAATTCTAATCATTTATTATTTAAATATCTCATAATTAAATAATAAATCTCTTTGTCCCGAGTTCGTAACCCGTCATCAAATAATACATTTACGTGACTAACTAAGAGTCAAATAATACAAGGAATTAATTATCTCGTATCTCATACAAACAATTAATTTATTCTATTTGGGCGTCATCCTATAGGTGTGACCTAAAGGGATCAGCTGATCACCGCCGTCACACGACAGTAATGTCAAACTCTAGTCAGACAATCATTACCGATTAACGATGACCAGCTGACAAATAAAATAAATCCCCGATATTCCTTTTACGAGATTTAATATGTAAACGTACTCATTGTGGAGGACACTACTCCAACACTAGGGTGTCATGGGTTCATAGGGGATTCACGGGAATTGATCATACAAACATATTCTCAAATTATAAGCAAGCAATTATTTCTGTGATAGGATCGAGTCGGTTTATATCTTACAATACTAGGAAGGTTTGGGTCCCGGAGCCGAATCGATTAGATTGTACAACACCTACAAGTCGACTTAATCCTCCCTACTGAACTATATGCATGGTCTAATGAGACTCGAGTTGGTTTATGTCTTACAAGTCTCATTGAAAAGGTAAGTGATGGGTAAAAAATGCAAGGATTCATAGGCTCGCATTTCATCATTCATTACATGTGCATAAGTTGAGATCACAACAACCAAGCAAATAAATCATGTGAACATATTAGATTAAGCATGAATCATCCCCCATGTTGGTTTCCCCTAATTCCCCGTTAACCCTAGCTAAGGAAACTACTCACTCATTATCATGTTTAACATGCTAACAAGGTTGTCAATTATATTAACAAAGCAAAACATGATGAATAAATGAAGATGATTAACAATAATTAAAAAGGGATTAAGAGAATTATACCTAATGATGATTCCAAAATAATAAGCAAAGAATAATAGAAGTACTTGATGAATGATTGGAAAGTTGTCAATCCTCCAAATAAACCCCAAATAATCTTCAATTACCCTAAATAAATGATGAACAATAGAGAAATTGAGAAAATGAAATCTGTATTAATGCCTAATTAAAAGTTGATTACAAGATTAAAGAAAGATTAGAAGAACATAAATTATATTAAGGATTGATGATAATCTAATTAGTACAATGGAGTATTTATAGTGGGGATTAGGTACATAAATTAGGGTTACTAAGAGCTTAAATGACGATTAAAACCCTCAAGAAAAGTTGAGGAAATGCTCCTCTCGAAGAAAGATGCGAGTCTCCTTTTTGCTAGTCTTTCAGAAATATATGCACCCCGAGTAGAACAAAGAGAAGGCGTGCTGTACTGGATGACAATCCGAGCAGCCAAGGGGTCGGGACGAGCGGATTGTGGGAGTTGGGCGAGCGAACTGGAGGGTTGGACGCTCGGATTGCGGAGAGGTTGGATGAGCGGATTGGCTAGAGGGACGCTTGGATTGTGGAGGTTGGACGAACGTCCCGATGCTGCGACGGGCGGATTCTAGTTCAGCAAGCTTTTTCTTCTTTTCTTCTTTTCTTCTTCCAACAATCCTCAAGGATTTTGTCGGAGATGCAAGGATCGTCTTCATCATTGCCCATTATTTACAAAGGCCTTCTAGTCTTATCTTCACTTTGATGCTTGGTCATTAGATTCGATCAATTTAGCTCCATTTTGCCATTAAAATGCAAGCTTTGCACTCCTCTCCTACCAAGGAAACAAAACCTCAAACAATATGTAAAACAAAGGACTAAAGATAGTAAATGACCCAATTATGCACTAGAAAGCATAGGAACGAGGCTAATTTGGGGACTAAATATGCTCAAATATTTGTCACAACAAATATCCCCAAACCGATCCTTTGCTCGTCCCGAGTAAAGAGGTGACAAAAAGTAGGACCCTTATTAAACTATCCTACTAATATAACCGATATGAGACAATTAGCGGGTCTCACTCCGCCCCTTCAACTCACAACAAGATAACCATGAGGCAGGATGCCTTCTTGCAAGGCAAGGTGGGTCTTGCCAAAATGGCGACACATCCAAACATTAAAGCACACAAAATCAAGTAATGGATGCAACTACAAAATAATAGCCACTTTCCTCATCTAAGTGGCGGAAATTATCTAAAGGGGAAGCAATTCAAGTGTACACACTCCATTATAGATATGGTTTCTTCAAACTACTAAGCCCAGAAGGATACCAATAAATCACCTCCAAGTTGGGTCAAGCTAGGGTACCTTTGTCCTCAATCGTTAAATGCTTTCGTCCAGAGTAGACTCCCTATGGTGTTAGAAACACTGGAGGATCGCAGAATTCCCCTTCTTGCCTAGACAAGAACAAGGGTCGTCCCCTCTCTACTATGCACAAAAGTGGATACGATGGAAAAGGGATCAATAGTATTTGAGTTTCATATGGGAGTTTGCTTTTTGTTGTTGTTTTTCCCCCCAATTTCTTATGGCATTTGACATTTGAGAACACTTTCTTGCCATTTCTTTGATGTTTGTCATTTTAATACTTGACAATTTCAACTTTTCTTTTCATTTCTTTTTGAACATTTTCAAAGTCACCCCATTTGTAAGGAGGGAGCTTATATTTGAAGCATAGGAGTTTATTTTTGTTACTCCTCTTTTTCATTTGATGCAATTTGTGCAAACTTTTTCTTTTCTTTTCATTTCTTGAACTCAAATTTTGAACAATTTTTGTGCCCATTCCCTTTGATGACAAAATGTGGTAGAACATGGATGAAGGATGGTTGCATGGTTTCAAGGGTCACTTTGGAATAAACGGTAGCCAAGGAGTTATCACACCACAAGATACTCTTGACTAGGCCTTAATCCATGGGTCAAAGGATAATAGCATGACACATCCTAGGGTTTTTATAAGTATTCTAACAAGCAAAGTTTTAAGAAGAAAAAGTATCTACAAGGGCCTATATACACTTGTCAAGTTTCCATAATAGACGGTTTCACAAAATTTTTCTAACATGCAAACTACATGCCATGATGCAACTAACATTTATACATCCTAATGCATATGCTTCTACCAACTAATATGCCAAATAATCTAAATGCAATCCTAATTTCACATTGTTTATACCGCATCAATCAAAATAAAGCCACATAATCATTAACATAAAGAGGAAAAAGGAGATTGGAAAGATCATATCATGCGGTCTTCAATATCCTCATGTCTCGGATGTGGCATAGTCGATCAATGTGAAAAAGGATGGACAAACACAATATATACAGAACAATATATACAAGACTATACTACAAAGGAAATGCACATGTTTTTGGATTTTTAAATTTTTAAATTTTTTTTGTATTTTGTTTTAATGAAATTAAAAGACATATTTTTGTATTTTTCAAAATTTTTAATTTTTATCATTTTTGTTTAAAAAAGGTCAAGTTAGAATTTTCCATCCCCATACTAGTATGGGCATTGTTTTCAATGGCCAATACGATAGGAAATTATGCAATTTATATGAATATGCATGATTTCTAAACTAAATGCAAATGATATATAAACAAGAGTGAATGCAAACTAAGCTATGCTATATGATGCATGGTTTTTGTTATGGTGGAGAGCATAATTTAGATTAGCTCCCAATGCATATGCATAAACTTCCCCAAACCAAAATAGACACTATTTCTAATGTCAAACATTTTTGGGGGAGTTCATGCACACGAAATGCAATGCATGAAACTAAAATTTGTCATTTTGGATTTTGAAAGTTGGGAACAATAAATATGAACAACTAAATGGAGCCAAGGTGTTAGTCCTCTAATGTTGATAGGACTCCACAAAATGATCAAGATAAAATAAAAACAAGAGAAGTAGACAAACCATAAAGGAGGTGTAAGAATGTAGGAGCCTCCAAGAGTTTGCTAGTCCTCACCCATCGTGTCATCATCATCATCTTCTTTACTTGAGGTATAACCAACCTCCATGGATGTGGAGTCACATCAACTCTCACTTTCACTTCCTTGTTCTTCCTCACTTTCCTCTTCTTCTTGAACTTCTTCATCTTCACCCTCTTGGTCACCACTCTCATCAACAACCATATCCTCTCCACCCGGTCTACCACCACTAGAAGTGCTAGGAAAGAATACCTCCCTATCTGCCCAACTAGGCAAAGGACAAGATGGATCGAGAAGTCCTTGCCTAGCAAGATGTAGGAGGGGCGGATATTGGGCCTTGTATGCATCAACTCTATCATTAAAAGCTTGTTTATGCATTTGTTGGGGTTGGTGTCCTTAACCGTTAGTGCAAGGACTTATAAACCTCTAAAAGGATCAAAGGGCATACCTTTGGTATTATTATCAGTTGATCCACGTTTATCAATAACGGTTGGCTTGCTAGATAAGTTTGACGTTATTGTCATACAGATGGCGGTGATCAACTGGTCCCTAAAAGTCACACCTATAGGATACGTTCGAGAGATGTGACGGTATGAAAATACAGTCATGTAGATGCCAAATTTGACTAACCAGTTAGTCCGAGTTATTTGACTAGTAATTAGTCAAAATGTGATGTTGAGATATTATATTTAATACGGATTAAATATCATGGGCTAAGGCGAATTAACCAGCTAATTCGTAAAATTAAATATAAGCGTTTTATATTTAATTAATGTATATTGAATTAATTATACAATATCGTCTTTGTCGGACATGTATTAATACTTCAACTAACCCGTGTAATTAGTTGATGTTTTAATAGCCGATAACCGATGACGATTTATAATAAACCGCGTCATATACATTTAGCAATTTATGAGCCGGTCCACGAGGTAAAATTAAGAGGAAGTGGAAGCCCACTTCCCCATGCAAACCCACGGCTGGCCGAGGTTAACAAAAGGAGAGACTCCCTCTCCTTTTGACCTAGACAATTCATTTTACAGAAAACTAGGGTTTTGGAGACATTTTCTCTCTGAAACCTAGATCTCACATCTCGAAAACCTCACAACAAGTTCTCTCAATATTGCAAGGCAATCAGAGAACAACTTCTAGCACAAGGGCATATCTCGGACAAATCTTGGGTGCAACAATTAGGAGGAAATCTCTGTTGATTTCTGTTCTTTACGCCGCACTATAAAGGACCCGAGGTTAATTCTTGTTCCTTATCGTTTCTCTATTGTATTTATGTTTTATGACGATAATCGCATGTTAAATTTACGTTATAGTCCTAAAATTAGAGGGTCTTATACGGATATTACCCCACAAGTGGTATCAGAGCGAGGCCACGTAAATTTTTCTATGTGTTTTTCATAAAACGATTTTGAAACGGTTGTGTTTTATCTCGAAAACCGTGCCATGTATACACGGCTGGATTTTTTTTTAACCGTGACATGATATTACACGGTTGTTTTGTGTGATTTTCGATTTGATCTTTTACATATTGTTGTTTTATACAGAGATTATAACAATATGTCAAGTTTTGTCAATTGTTAAATTGTTTTGATGCGTTTTTGACCAAAATTGCAATTGTTTTTGTCTCGACAAACTGTTTTCACGAGGGTTGTGAATTTTCAGCCATGCTTGCATTCGATCGAGCGTATTTCTACTCGATCGAGTGCTATTTCTGTCTTGTTTTTGCTCGATCGAGTCCCTGCCGTACTCGATCGACCCTTTCAAAACCCCTTTGCTCGATCGAGTTGTCCTCGTGACTCGATCGAGCGATTTTTCTTGATAAAGGTACTCGATCGACCACCAGTTTAGTCGATCGAGCACTTTCTGCTTGGCAACCCTCTCGATCGACTTGCAGTTCAGTCGATCGAGCCCTTTTGTTTCCTCGATCGAGCACTTATGTCCCTGGATCGAGGGATTCTGGTTTGGCAGCTTTGAAAATTTATTCTTTTTGCTTTAAATTTTCTTTTGGCCTTAATATGTACTTTATACGGATATTGTACACTCGCTATGATTGTGAAACGGTTCACACGCGTACCATTAAGTTATTTTAAAGCGTATTTAAAGTAACGGACTGTATTAGATTAAAATTAAATGATAGAAGCGGTTTTATCACATGAATTTTAATCATTAAAAGGTGGTTTGGATAAATTTAACATAATTACGGAATTATGTCACGAATGAATTTGTTTTTAGTTGATGCATTTATTTATCGTTTTGTTGAATGCCTTGAATGCCTTTTGTTACGTATTTATTTATTTTTGCAATCGGTTGTAACTTAGTGTGGCCTTAGTAGAACGTGTTACCGTAATGATGGAACACGGTCTTGGTTGTATTTTGAGATCTCGTATCTCCGTTTTGGATTTTTCACTTGTAATTACAGTTTTTAATTAGAATGTAATTAGGTTTATATTTTGTCATTTTAATTGTAATTTTTGAGAAGACCAAAGACGGAGACCAGATGCTCACTCCCGCTAACTGGATCAAGATGGAACAACAAGACAAGCTTCTTGGGTCCAACGGTGGATTCCAAAGTTGTATTTTGTTCTTTTTATTAGGATAGGCCACACTAGGAAATTTTTATTTATGTATTGCATTCAATTATTTATTTTATCGTAACAATAGTATGCCTCATATTCCGCATAAAAACCAAACCACCTAATAATTGCATGAAAACTGACACATATAGAGGTCACGAGTTAGTTTTCTTTGACATTCGTATGTCACACGTTTATAAGCCATCACCCAAATTAATTCATTCACGCAGACGCTAGTTATTCGTTCACTTAATATGAATTTTAATTTAGTTGATGGGATCTTCCTCGTATAAACAAAAATTGAGAACGGTCTTTATAGGTCAAACTCCAATGAATCCCTTCTTCGTCGGTAGGCATAATATGACCCCTTCTACGTCGGGTAAGTTGGAACCGATTGACTTATTTTATCTCAACACTATGGTCACTAAATGCGATCCTGTGACTATGGTGGACTATAGATAGGATTTACGGAAATCTATCGACCAAGAGTTCTTCCGGAAGAATTAGCTAAACAGTTGGCTTATCAATTTACAGAAATTGAGTCTTGGGATCACTTGTATCATTCTTGAGGGAGATCAATTATGCAAGTGCGAGAGTCTACATGTTTAAAATGAATTTTAAAATAGACTTAAATCACCTCGATGAGTTGCTTATTTCGTCTTGTTTTTCTTTCTTTTTCAGTGTAGATCACGTTTTATTAAACTGCAAATAACAAATGGCTGGTTCTACTGATAACCCAATGCCAAGTGCCACATTGGACCGTGAGTCCTGGCTTCGGATCTTCATGAATCAGATGAATCAGTCTACTCGACTGAAGAATGATGGATCAAACTTCGCGGACTGGGAGGCGGCATTACGGAATGCTGCCGCTGCTGACGGGAAGCTCAAATATCTATTAGAGCCCATCCCGTCAAACCCAGGTCCCACGGCTAGAGCTGCTGAAATCACCAAGTTTAATGATTTCTGTATGGAAGCGGGTGCGATTAAAAACGTACTCATTTTTGCAATGGAACCCCAATTTGCAGAAACGCTTCATAGCCCATGGTGCAAACAAGATTTTCACCACGCTCACCAAGGAATTCTCGAAAGCACCGAGAATCGTGACCTATGAGCATACCACTCGCTTCTTTGATGCGAGACTCCAGAAGGGCCAACCGGTTAGCCCACACATTCTCAGCATGATTGAGAATGTCGAGAAGCTGGAGACCTTTGATTGTAAGATCAGCGAGAACATTGTGATCGACCGCATACTTCACTCACTCCACGATGGTTATTCGCAATTTAGAGCGAATTACTATATGAATGATTTGAAGAAAACTCCCCATGAACTGCACTCCCTCCTCGTACAGACCGAGAAGGACATGAAGTTCAGTGGGAGCATGAAACAGGATGTTCTCGTTGTGACAAACAAGGGAAAGGGTAAGGGCAAAGCTCAGGCAAACCTAGCAGTAGGTAAGGCGAAGTTCAAGAAGTCGGGTTCAGGTAAGAGTGGGCCTGGTGAGTCGAGCACCTCATCAGGCGCGACAAAGAGCAAGAATGAAAACATGGAATGCCATCATTGCCACAAGACTGGGCATTGGAGACGCACATGTCCTGTTTATCATGAGGACTTAAAGGCAGGTCGTGTTAAACCTGTTGGTATGTCTTCCTCTTCTTCTACTTTTATTCATATGATTGAGATTAACCACGCAAGTTACGGAACTTGGGTACTTGATACTGGTTGTGGTTCTCATCTGTGTAATCATGTGCAGGGCCTCCGAAATCTCGAACCTCTCGTAAAGGGTGAGGTTGACCTGCGTGTCGGGAATGGAGCAAGAGTGGCTGCCGTCTCGAGGGGAACATATGTGATCCAGCTTCCTAGCGGATTTGAGTTATCATTATATGATTGCTATTATGTACCCAGTCTTTCGAAAAACATTATTTCGGTTTTCGCACTTGACAAACTTGGTTTTTCATTTGTAATTGAGAATAATACTTGCATTTTCTCTTTACACAATATGATTTATGGCAAGGCAGTCTCCATGAATGGAATTTATGTTTTAGATCAGACCACCGAAATATTACACGTAATGAATAAAAAGTTAAAGGTTGGTGACAAAGATCAAACGTATCTATGGCACTGCCGTATGGGACACATAAATGAGAAACGCGTAAAACAGCTCATTAAACATGGAGCTATCTCGGCCTTTGATTTTCAATCATTTGGCACGTGTGAATCATGTCTCATCGGTAAGATGACTCGGATTTCCTTTAAAGGTGTTGGAATGCGCGCTGCTGACCTATTAGGACTCATACACACGGATGTATGTGATCCTATGTCAATCACCGCACAAGAAGGCTATAGGTATTTCATCACTTTCACGGACGATTTAAGTAGATATGGCTATGTCTACTTAATGAAGCACAAAAGTGAATCCTTTGAGAAATTCAAGGAATACCAGAATAGGGTACAAAACCTATTAGGTAGGAAGATTAAAACACTGCGTTCGGATCGTGGTGGCGAGTATCTTTCTCACGAGTTTGATCAACACCTAAAGGACTGTGGGATTGCCCTACAGTTAACTCCACCTGGAACACCTCAGTTGAATGGTGTGTCCGAACGGAGAAATCGAACACTACTTGATATGGTTCGATCTATGATGAGTCACACCGTGTTGCCTGACTCATTGTGGGGTTATGCTCTTATGTCGGCTGCTCTAATACTTAACCGAAGTCCGTCTAAAGCTGTTGACAAGACTCCATATGAACTATGGAAGGGAACGGTCCCTAACTTGTCCTTTATACGGGTTTGGGGCTGCGAGGCTTATGTCAAGTGGAGACCTGAAGATAAGCTCGGCCCGCGATCGGTCAAGACATACTTTATAGGTTATCCTAAAGGAACACTTGGTCATTACTTCTATTCGCCAACCGAACAACGTGTCTTTGTTGCGGCCAGTGCGACATTCTTAGAGAAGGAATTTCTTGAGAATGCAAAGAGTGATAGAACCTTCGACCTGTCGGAGATTCCAGAACCAAACACCGAGCAACCATTGGAGGAACCTGTTCCTTCAATCCCGGCTGCGGTGAATATTCCTGAGGAACCTAGAAGGTCGGGAAGAGTCTCTATTCCTCCAGACAGATACATTGGTATGGTCGAGGAACATGACATAGATGACGTTCTACTCTTAACGAGTAGTGAACCCGCAACCTATAAAGGTGCCATGACTAGTTCTGACTCAAAGCTATGGCTTGAGGCCATGCAATCCGAGATGGACTCCATGTATGAGAACAACGTATGGGATCTTGTTGACTTACCCGCTAAGGTTCGTCCCCTTCAATGCAAATGGCTTTACAAGATAAAGCATTCAGTGGAAGGTCAACAAGATATCTATAAAGCACGACTAGTTGCTAAAGGTTTCACCCAAGTGCCAGGTTTGCACCACGATGAAATTTTTGCACCCGTAGTCATGCTGCGTTCCATTCGGATTATCTCAGCGATCGCCGATTTTCATGACTATGAAATTTGGCAAATGGACGTGAAAACCGCCTTCTTAAACGGCTTTTTGGAGGAAGAGTTGTACATGGTACAACCCGAAGGTTTCATCGATCCAGCACATCCTAAGAAAGTGTGCAAGCTTAAGCGTTCCATTTATGGACTTAAGCAAGCATCAAGGAGTTGGAATCATCGCTTCGACCAAGTGATAAAAGAAAATGGATTCACTCGATCGGTCGAGGAACCATGTCTATATATCAAGTCGAGTGGGAGCAAGATTGTTTTCCTAATATTGTATGTTGACGACATACTCCTGATTGGGAATGACATACCTCTCTTAACTTCGGTGAAAGTATGGTTGAAAAACCATTTCCAGATGAAAGATCTGGGAGAGGCACAAAGAATTCTAGGCATCCGTATCTATCGAGATAGATCACGACGGATGCTATCTCTCGATCAGAGAGTCTTACATAGACAAAGTCCTAGAGAGATTCAGCATGACTAACTCCAAGAAGGGGTTCCTTCCCATGGCTCCAGGGGTGCATTTGAGCAAGTCTCAGGCACCAGAGACACCGGAAGAGAAAGAGCGCATGACACGGATTCCATATGCTTCGGCAATAGGATAAATCATGTATGCCATGATATGCACACGTCCGGACGTGGCATATGCATTGAGTATGACAAGTCGATTCCAACAGCATCCAGGTGAACCACATTGGTTGGCTGTCAAGAACATTCTTAAGTACCTACGGAGGACTAAAGATTGGGCATTGACTTATGGAGGCGATCAAAAGCTATGCGCAACCGGTTACGCAGATGCTAGCTTCCAAACGGATCGAGATGACTCGAAATCTCAGTCTGGATTCGTTTTTACTCTTAATGGCGCGCTGCGATCACGGTGGAAGAGTTCGAAACAAACACATACAAGAGATTCTACGATCGAATCCGAGTACTATGCCGCGTGCGAAGCTACAAAGGAAGCGATATGGATGCGTCAATTCTTACATGGGCTCTCTATAGTGCCCAGTTCGAATGACCCGATCACCATCTATTGCGACAATAGTGGTGCCATCTTCCAAGCTAAGGAGCCAAAGTCTAGCAACAAGTCTAGACATGTACAACGGAAAGCTCATCTAATCCGGGATTACGTGGAGCAAAAGGAAGTAGTGATAGAAAAGATTGCTACTGATGATAACATAGCAGATCCTCTCACTAAAGCATTACGACAAGATAAGCATGAAGGGCATGTCAATTCCATGGGAATTAAACGTGTTCCTAAGTTATAGTACTCTTTTATGGATCAGATTCATTCTCTCTTGTACTCTATACGACATCATCGTTTTGATATTTTATATATATATTTTGTTTGTCATGTGGATTTGTACGACAAATTTTGAACACCACAAAGTGAACTGAACGAACATTATATCTTTTCAGTCCTTAATTGCCCACATGAGCTGATAACTCTGGCAATTATTTTGTGACGTTGGTTGATGGTGGGTTCAACGAGCCATAAGTCAACCGGTTGACTGACCAATCACAGAGGCGATTTATACGGATATTTCGTAGGACACACTTGTGACATCGACGTGGAGTCCTAAATGTTTTATAACATTCGGTGCCGGTCGTGGATAGGACCTCCATGGTGATCCTAAGAGTCGATTCTTTTGACTATCGATTGTCTCTTGAGACTACGGCAGATTTTGGGTGACTTTGGTTTCTTTCTCACGGTCATCCGTAACAGGGGCCAAGTAGATTTTTTCTGGGTCATTTCATCTTTGTGCTTAGATCGGAAGGAGTCGAGTTGAAGGAAATATTCAGCCTTTATCAGGTACTCGATATTTCTCGGGGCCACTCGAGGAGTCAGAATCGAAATGCATGGCCATGCTCGGATACGGATTCGTTTTATCAGTTGAGTTACTCTCTAGTCGGGGAAACCACTCTAGATACAGATCGATTGTAAAATACGACCTTTGTGGATCCAGATCTGCAAATTGTTTTACATTGAGTGGGAGAAATTTTAAATGAATATGAGAATCGGTTATCGCACATACACTTGTACGGACAAGTGGGAGTTTGTTGGAGCTTGTGTCCTCCAGTTAGTGCGGATAACGTCATTGCACATGCACTTGTACGGACAAGTGGGAGCTTGTTGGGGTTGGTGTCCTTAACAGTTAGTGCAAGGACTTATAAACCTCTAAAAGGATCAAAGGGCATACTTTTGGTATTATTATCAGTTGATCCACGTTTATCAATAACGGTTGGCTTGCTAGATAAGTTTGACGTTATTGTCATACAGATGGCGGTGATCAACTGGTCCCTAAAAGTCACACCTATAGGATACGTTCGAGAGATGTGACGGTATGAAAATACTGACATGTAGATGCCAAATTTGACTAACCGAGTTAGTCGAGTTATTTGACTAGTAATTAGTCAAAATGTGATGTTGAGATATTATATTTAATACGGATTAAATATCATGGGCTAAGGCGAATTAACTTGACTAATTCGTAAAATTAAATATAAGCGTTTTATATTTAATTAATGTATATTGAATTAATTATACAATATCGTCTTTGTCGGACATGTATTAATACTTCAACTAACCCGTGTAATTAGTTGATGTTTTAAGAGCCGATAACCGATGACGATTTATAATAAACCGCGTCATATACATTTAGCAATTTATGAGCCGGTCCACGAGGTAAAATTAAGAGGAAGTGGAAGCCCACTTCCCCATGCAAACCCACGGCTGGCCGAGGTTAACAAAAGGAGAGACTCCCTCTCCTTTTGACCTAGACAATTTCATTTTACAGAAAACTAGGGTTTTGGAGACATTTTCTCTCTGAAACCTAGATCTCACATCTCGAAAACCTCACAACAAGTTCTCTCAATATTGCAAGGCAATCAGAGAACAACTTCTAGCACAAGGGCATATCTCGGACAAATCTTGGGTGCAACAATTAGGAGGAAATCTCTGTTGATTTCTGTTCTTTACGCCGCACTATAAAGGACCCGAGGTTAATTCTTGTTCCTTATCGTTTCTCTATTGTATTTATGTTTTATGACGATAATCGCATGTTAAATTTACGTTATAGTCCTAAAATTAGAGGGTCTTATACGGATATTACCCCACAGCATTTCCTTCATTAGTAGAGTCAAGTAATCATTTCCCGCCATAGCATTTTCTGGGTTGAACTCTGGTATTCAAATGGATAAGGTGGGGTGATAATGGAGGAGGAGGGCTCGACAACTTCTTCCCCTTGGTGTTGAATGATGTACTCGGTCTTTTCGGAGAGTGGGAGAATGTAGTTTAGTCGATGAACATTCAATCGGCATATTTTGCTAGGCAAAGTGAAGGATCTAGCTTCATTTGTCAACCACCCAAATTTGTTGTCAAGAGTGCCGTTCTTGACCCATTTAAACTTTAGAATCATGGTGGGTAAATCAATAAGATGGCCTCCTTTTACCGGTGCATAACTGTTGTTCTTGTTGAAATCCCGGTTAAAATGCTTAGCCAAATAGGTAACTAATCCTCCATTGGCAATAAAGGCCGTGCCTTCTTTGTCATAATCAACATTAAGCCATCGATCAACCAAAGTCGTAAAGCATTGTATGGCTTGGTAAATTCTCTCCCAATGTTCAAAGCCGACACAATAAGGATAAAATAAAGTTTGGTAAGATGGTTTGTGCCATTTCTAGCTATCAAAGTATTCCCAATGACCTTATGCCATAGTCTAATGCCCGGATGGTGGACTAAGAGAGCACGACAATCATGAAAACGTGTGAATTTCCTTCCGTAAATTGCCATCCAAAGAGGAGCGGGGTCATACTTGGTAGGAAACTTTGTAAATTTCGCACTATCACTAAGGCCAAATATCTGACCCAATTCGTTATAAGATAAACATCTATCAACATTTTCAAGACGAAACTCGATAATGGTTCGGGTCGTCACCTTTGTGACTTTCAAAGAGCTCAAAAACTCTAAGGTGAGGGAGGAGTATGTCAATTCTTGCATTGTAAACAATTTACTTAACCCCATTGACTCGAAAAAGGTCCTAGTTTGCTCAAGGACACCCAATTTTGACAATGCATCTTCACATGTGAACTTAGTAGGCATGATAGTTTTCTTAGCAAAGGAAATAAATTTCTTCCTATGGGAGTCGGAAGTGAAGATTACCTCCGGATAGTCGGCTAATTGTTCAATGACCGGAGTGGTAGAAGTAGTAGCTTCTATAGGAGGATTTTGTTCTTGAACCTCCAACCTTACATCATGGACAACCAATGCCTTTGATGTTTGCTTATCAAGAAGGGCTTGTTGCCTCTTAGAAAGGGTCTTCTTCTGGGGTGCCTTGTTTCCACCTTTTGTTCTAGCCATACTCCTTTGCTTAGTTACACCAATGAAAGATTTAAATCTTCAATTTCTAGTAATGCCCAAATAGATTTAGTATAAATGAAAGTTGTCTTGTATCCCAAAAATCGGTTCAAAACTTGAAGATTTTGGTGTTTGAATCAATTGTTGATGCTAAAGGAGTGATTAATTTTTGTTTTGAGGAAGTTTGGATTTGGTTTGGTTGATTTTGGTTGAGGAATTTGGTTTTTGTTGATGGAGGGGATGACGGTTTTGGGGTTTTGGGTAATGTTTGTGTTATGAAAGAATGAAAATGAATGGGAAGGAGGGTTTAAAAAGGCCCGTTGGTTTTTTAAATGCAGAGGGAGACGAGCTGACCTAGTGTCGAGACGTTCAGATTCTTCAAAAATTGGGTTCAGGTAAAGACGCCATAGGACGAGCGGATTGCAGGAAAGATGAGCGGATTCATTGGCTGAGACGAGCGTCTTTGGCTTAGGATGCTCGGATTCCTTTCCAGTGAAAAATCCCAAATTTTAGTAGTAGAAAGACGAGCGTCTTTCCTGTTGGACGACTGTCCTGACTGAGACGAGCGGATTCCTGGCTTGGACGCTCGGATTCTCAGTCAGAACCAAAATATATTTTCTACAGTTTCACAAGATGAGCGTCTTATGATTTGGACGCTCAGGTTCTTTCAGGACGAGCGGATTGTCCCTCGGGCCGCTCGGATTCTTCCTTGACCACACGGATTCTGGTCCATCCGTGGGTGCTTCGTAACCCGTGTCAATTCATTCTTCAATTCTCGTGTTCTTCATTGTAGGGGCACTACAAAGGCATGAGTAGCCTAGGCAATTGCTATTCCCACACAAAGGCAAAGCACTACACATCAATAAACTCATAAGTCCCTCCCTCACTTCTCTAAAAATGATGAAAATCTTGATTAAGGCATTAAAAAAAATCCAAAGATGACAAGAATGCAATACAGTAATTGAAATGCAAGTTAGGGAGTTAGAATATTTACAAATGGTGGTTTAGGGAGGACTCCACCAAACTCTCATCCAATGTGAGATGTCAAGAGGGCATGTTCAAGGTGTTGTTGATGTTACTCAACACCTTGAAGAAGTAGTCGAAAGCTTGCTCATTATCATGATAAAGATCCTAAATAGACCTTTGCGCTTGTTGTTCTCCATGATGGTAATGGGTAATAGCAATACCAATATAGGGATTGAATATCCCTTCGAACTCATCATCCCAAAGACCGCATACTTCGTCTAATTGATCACTAAAAATGTCTCGAGTTGATAAAGATAACTCTCCTTCTTTCTTGTTTTGGACATTGAGGCCTTCTTCTTCACTTGTCATTGGTGAGCCTTTCAAGCTCTCATTGTTGCAATTTCCTTGCTCTTTTGATGGAGCATCATCCACTTTCTTTTTCCATTGAAATTCCAACTTCTTCCTATATCTTTCCGGCTATAGTGATCAACCATGAAACATGGCTCATGAAATTGGGGAGCTCTCATAGTCTTGTCAAGATTGAAAGTGATGGTTTCATCTCCCACTTCAAGGGTGAGCTCTCCATGCTTCACATCGATCACCGCTCCCGCGGTGTGCAAGAATGGTCATCCTAAGATAATAGGAATGTTGTAATCTTCTTCCATGTCAACAATAACGAAATACACCGGGATGAAGAATTTTCCAATTCTCACGGGAACATCTTCCCATACCCCTAAAGGTGTCTTTGTTGATTTATCCGCCATTTGAAGCGTGATGTTGGTGCATTTGAGTTCTCCCATTCCTAGCCTCTTGCTAACTGAATATGGCATGACACTAACACTTGCCCCAAGGTCACATAAAGCTTTGTTGATTGGAGTGTCACCAATAGTGCTTGGAATGGAGAAACTTCCCGGATCCTTGAGCTTTGGAGGTGAACTCCCTTGAAGAATAGCACTACTTAATTTAGTGAAATCAATAGTCTCAAGCTTCCGAATTGATTTCTTCTTTGTAAGAAAATCCTTCATATACTTTGCATAGGCCGGAACGTGATTGATTAATTCCGTGAATGGAATCGAGACTTCTAAATTCTTCACAATCTCCATGAATTTTCCAAGTTGGTCATCAAACTTAGGCTTAGCTTGATGACTTGGAAAAGGAAGTCTAATTACAATGGGTTCCTTCTCTTTGGCCTTTTCTTCATTCTTCTTTGAAACTTCTTGATGGTTTGGTTCTTCTTCCCTAGAGTTTTCAACAACTCTTTCCTTGTCACTAGCATTCACAACATCTTCATCAACGGGTTTATTCGGCCCTTCATTCCTTGTACCACTCCTCAAATGGATGGCACTCACCGATTCTTGTCTTGGGGGATTACCTTGGGGTGGTAAATGCCCATTTTGTCTTTGTGAACTTGAAGATGCTAATTGAGACACTTGGGTCTCAAACATCTTTGTGTGGGCTAGGATGTTGTTTATGGTGATGTCTTTAGCTTGGATATCCTTTTGCATTTGAGTGAAAAACTCTTGTTGGTTCTTTTGCATTTGGAGGACCGCTTTTTAAACATCAAAACCTTGGTCATTTTGTTGATTGTATGGAGTTTGATTTTGGTAACCTTGGTTTTGTTTGTAAAAGGGTCTTTGATTTTGGTTTCTCATTGGAGGTGGGGTGTATGTTGGTTGAGGGTTTTGAACATTTTGGCTTTTGTATGAGAGATTTGGATGGAATTTGGTGTTCATTGTAATAGTTGGAATAAGGGGTACCAGTCTTGTATGCTTGAAAAACATTCACTTGCTCACTTGTTCCCCTATATTCACTTTGGTCATGTCCCAAAGTTCCACAATTCTCACATATTCCACTTGGAATTGATGAAGATGCCACCATGGCATTAACATGTTGCTTTGGTGATTTTGAGGCTTCTTCAAGTTTAGTCATAGCCTTCTCAAACTTCAAGTTGATGGTATCAATATGAGCACTAAGTTGAGCACCCAATTGAGTAATAGAGTCTACTTCATGCTTTCCTCCTCTAGTAGCCTTGCGAGGTCTACTATATTGTGAGTTATGGACCGCCATTTCCTCAATCTTGTTCTAAGTTTGATTATCGTCTACTTCGGTGAACATACCATTTGATCCCATGTTGAGAATGTTTCGGGAGTCTTCATAAAGACCATTCCAAAATTGTTGCACCAAGAACCACTCGCTAAGTCCATGATGAAGACATGAGCGACAAGTTCCTTTGAATCGCTCCCATGCTTCATACAAAGATTCTTCGTCCCTTTGCTTAAAACCTGTGATTTGAGCTCTTAGCATTTTAGTCTTTTCCGGAGGGTAGAACTTTTTGTAGAAAGCAAGAGCCAATTTCTTCCAAGAGTCAATACCAAGAGTAGCCTTATCAAGGCTTTTTAACCATTGTTTCGCGGTACCAATTAGAGAAAAAGGAAATAAGACCCATCGAATTTGGTCTTGAGTCACTCCGGTTTGTGAAATCGCATCACAATAGTCACAAAAAGTCTCCATGTGAGAATGAGGGTCTTCACTAGGCATCCCCCCAAATTGGCCTCTTTCGACTAATTGGATAAATGCGGATTTTGCATTGAAATTTTCGGTCAAGTTTTGTGGTGTGGGAGTAACATTGGGTAGGTTCTCCTCGGTTGGTACGGAATGTGAAGAAAACTTAGGCATTGTGGGTTGATTGTGTGGTTGATTTTGTGTTTGGTTCTCCTCACCTTCTCTTGCAAAAGGGTTGATGAACTCAATAGTATTTAGTTGAATATCTACAACCTCACCAATACCTCTCAAAGTATTTCTAGCCATTCTTCTATTGGTTGTCAAAGTTCTCTCAATTTCGTGATCAATGGGTAACAAGTTACCTTGTGACCTTCTAGACATGAAAAATATCAAACAACTCGAAAACCATTAGAACAAATCTTGAGAACTTTTGCTTCCCCAAGGTAAAGAAAGACACAACTAGTAACAATCAAAGAAAATCAAATCAAGTTAACACCGTCCCCAGCAATGGCGCCATTTTTGGTCGGACTATATTTTTCGGTTACTTGTCGTTAGGAGCACCTAGACCAAAACAATATTTATAACTTCACAAACTACTCTACTATTAGTAAAGAGGTAAGTAAAGGTTGGATCCCAAGGGACGGGTATTGATGTAGGATTTTCGATTGCAAGTAGTGGTGTCTAAGGGTGTCACAATTTGGGTTGAGATAAGAAGATCACTAAAATAAATAACAATTTAAATGAACAAGTAAGATGATTAAAATGAGATGTAAACAATTGATTAAAAGCACTAGGGTGTCATGGGTTCATAGGGGATTCATGGGAATTGATCATTCAACATATTCTCAAATTATAAGCAAGCAATTATTGTTGTGATAAGATCGAGTTGGTTTATATCTTACAATCCTAGGAAGGTTTGGGTCCCGGAGCTGAATCGATTAGATTGTATAACACCTACAAGTCGACTTATTCCTCCCTACTAAACTATATGCATGGTCTAATGAGATTCGAGTTTGTTTATGTCTTACAAGTCTCATTGAAAAGGTAAGTGATGGGTAAAAAATGCAAGGATTCATATGCTCGCATTTCATTAAACATAACATGTGCATAAGTTCAGATCACAACAAGCAAGCAAATAAATCATGTGAACATATTAGATTAAGCATGAATCATCCCCCATGTTGGTTTCCCATAATTCCCCATTAACCCTAGCTGAGGAAACTACTCACTCATTATCAAGTTTAACATGCTAACAAGGTTGTCAATCATATTAACAAAGCAAATGATTAAGAGAATTATACCTAAGAGAATTATACCTAATGATTTTTCCAAAATAATAAGCAAAGAATAATAAAAGTACTTGATGAATGATTGGAAGGTTATCAATCCTCCAAATAAACCCCAAATAATCTTTAATTTCCCAAAATAAATGATGAACAATAGAGAAATTAAGGAAATGAGATTTGTATTAAGGCCTAATTAAAAGTTGATTACAAGATTAAAGAGAGATTAGAAGAACATAAATTATATTAAGGATTGATGATAATCTAATTAGTACAATGGGGTATTTATAGTGGGGATTAGGTACATAAATTAGGGTTACTAAGGGGATTAGGTACATAAAGTTGAGGAAATGTTCCTCTCGAAGAAAGATGCGAGTCTCCTTTTTGCTAGTCTATCAGAAATATGCGCATCCCGAGTAGAACAAGGAGAAGGCGTGCTGTACTGGAAGACAATCCGAGCGGCTAAGGGGTCGAGACGAGCGGATTGTGGGAGTTGGACGAGCGGACTGGAGGGTTGGACGCTTGGATTGCGGAGATGTTGGACTACCGGATTGGCTGGAGGGACACTCGAATTGTGGAGGTTGGACGAGCGTCCCGATGCTGTGACGGGCGGATTACAGTTCAGCAATCTTTTTCTTCTTTTCTTCTTTTCTTCTTTTCTTCTTCTAACAATCCTCAAGGATTTTGTCGGAGATGCAAGGATCGTCTTCATCATTGCCCATTATTTACAAAGGCCTTCTAATCTTGTCTTCACTTTGATGCTTGGTCATTAGATTCGATCAATTTAGCTCCATTTTGTCATTAAAATGCAAGGTTTGCACTCCTCTCCTACGAAGGAAACAAAACCTCAAAGAATATGCAAAACAAAGGACTAAAGATAGTAAATGACCCAATTATGCACTAGAAAGCATAGGAACGAGGCTAATTCGGGGACTAAATATGCTCAAATATTGGTCACATCAGTAATATTACGAGACAATGAAGCTATGTGTTAAGTACAAAAATTTAAAATTTTAATCATATGCACTATGCTATATATAAAAAAATTGTGCAAAACTTTAAGGTAAGATTCTCGATTTAAGATATTACGTAGCGTTATTAAAAAAAATTGAAGTTTTATTACTCGATTAAATCAAGAAAGGCTTTAAGATAAGATTTTTTTTTTTCAAATTAACAACATTTGATGTTCTGTTACATAATTAGATAAAGGATGAAGTATAAAAATCGGATTTGTCTGTATAACAAATACATATGTCAAAACTTGAGGTGATTTGTAAGGCTAAACTGCTAGTTTAATTTAACACAATGCAACATCAACAAGAACTAAGTACCAAGAAACAATTGGGTCATGTTTTGAGTGCAAGAATCAAAATAATTCATTTTATGATGAAATTCTAAAAGATTTTGGGCAATGTTTTAAGATGAAATTTTGATTTAAGATAATACATGCCGTCACTACAAGGATAGTGCCCTCATTAGTCAATTAAGCTATGTTTTTAAACATGAAAGATATATTGAAACTCAAACATGAACATCAAGGTTTCCAAAATTTTGGGATAAAATTTTAAGACAAAATTCAAATGTATGACAAGAGTTAGAAGCAACAACCAAACTTTAGTCCTTGTTAAACAATTAACCATGCAACAAACACCAAATCAAATTATTGACTCAAGAATACATATTTTCGGGTTCATAAAATTTGCGGGCAAAATTCAATATAAAATTTTATACTTGATGTCATGAATGTTATAAAAAGGTGATTGATATCATGAATCAAACAAAACATGCAATTAAATGACAATGGAGGAATTAGCGTAGATTTAAACAAAATCAAACTAGGGAAAATAAGAGGAAATAAAACATCACTTACATGGTGAAATTATCAAGAATTAAGAGGATAAAATGGAGTAGAAAACTTAAGTTGAAGCAACAAACATCAACGTTGGAGTTTTAGGTAATTTTTTTTTTTTTTAAAGAGTTGTTTTGAAAACTTTTTTAATGAGAAATGTTGAAGAAATGCAGGAGATAAGATAACAATACAAATCTCGCGAAATTCACAACCCATAAAATGGCACTCAGTTGAGTGCTGAGTCCACTCGGTCGAGTGACCCACTTCCAGAAATGTTCAAGTTTCTCGAAAATGGTCCACTCGGTCGAGTGCCGGAGTCCACTCAGTCGAGTGACTGGTACTCGGCCGAGTACTACCTCGCACTCGGTTGGGTGCCTCTCTATGGTTTGCAATTTCCGACTAAGGAATATTACTCTTATACTAGCGACTACTCTATTAACAACTACTACCGACCACACTCTAATTAACTATAGCACTAGTGAAATCTAACATAATTGCGGTATTAAAATGCCAAAGAACAGGGCTAACGCCCCTCACACACCATCACGTAACAATTATTCTCAAACATGTCATACGTATCATTACTTTCATCCAACTTCTACATGTTATCACATGCCATATGAACAATTATATCATACAAGAAGCCTATCAACGGGCTACAACACACATGCAAGTTAAGGCTTTAAAACTCATCATATTGAAACACGCAACGCTCATTCAAATAAATGCATTTCACATGAAAGAATCCTCTACTCATATCACATATATCTCACTCAAGTAAACATTTCAATTCCATCATTTCAACTATCACATATTATCATACGCCAATGAAGGGTTATGTCAAGCAAGAAATCTATCAACTCGTATGAACACATACAAAACCACGTCATGCGAGGACTTGCCAACTTAACATTGCATACATGAAATCACACAACATGTCACATAGTGTTCCCCCATACTCATAATTACCCACGTACTCACCAACCGACACAATAGGATCTTGTTTTGAGATGAGGGATCCTACTCACCGAAAACCGGCCTCCTATTTTACTCATGTCGGGTTCATTTTATTATACACACCTAGGTTCATTTTGGTTCATTGGTTTAGGATCCAAAATCATCGTTCTGATACTAGTTTGTAACACCTCCTTCTTACCTGGCCATGGTAATTGAGAGATGTTACCATCTCGGTTTTTCGAGGCGGTGAATCTGAGATACAATCAAGAAACATTTATTATAAATAATAGTCTAGTGAATTACATAACCATAAATGAATAAATAAAAGAATACAACTCATGACTACTATCTAGGTTATCTATCAACTATCCAAGTACTCGACTTTAAATCCAAAGCGCGTCCCGTCTCACGTATGACACCAAAAAAACCTGTAGTCAACCTGCTCCCTATATGATCGGAAATATCATATGGATCGACACAGGCCATCCCGGAAATAGGTGACAATTACACAGGTACACAACAAGTCCGTTTCAATAAATAACATAACACACGACACAATATATGTGTTTGTGTGTGTGTATGCAACATGACAATGATGTGAATGAGACACTATTAAACAATCATTATACCGGGACACGCCCAGACGTACCCATAATCACCGATGCCAGGGGCACGCCCACAACACCACACCTCACACAAAGGTACCGGGACACGCCCAAACGTACCGGGTCCGGAAGCCAACCGGATCTCCTACCAGACATCGTGTCTCAACCACACGAGCCCCTCCGTACTCAAGTCAATTTATGTGCACATCCCTCTTGGAATGGAAAGCTCCAAGAGGAGACTCAGGCGGAAGACGGTCTCTCAACCGCCTCCCGTCTTCTCAACAACTACCGCACAATCACAAGCCGTCATATCCTCCAATACACATGACAAATATAATAAATGCAAGATACCACACAATATGTCAATTACCGACTCATGAAGTCGTCTCAACTAATATCATGTTATAACGCATTTCTAGTAACATATGAATTTAGGACAACATGTTATAATGCAATGACTACCCAATGACGACTCACATGACCATTTAAACATATTGAAACTGAGTAGGATTAACCTACCTTTTAGCATACTCCGTAAGCAATCCAATCAAACAATATTTTTCCACAAAACCATCACCTAAATAAAGTAAGATTACACATAATTACTAATTAATCTAATTACTAATATAATTATATAAATATGTAATTAAATATAATTAAGTTTAAATCCCGACTCACATATCCCGCTTAGCATGGTTCAACCCGACTCACTCACACCCGTGACTCCCTCCTTACCCACGACAGCCACCACCTGCCGCTGCCACTATGGGCCACCACCACTAGCTATGGTGGTCCACGGCCAGCATCATCCACACTCTAGCAACAACCACGCACAAAACTATGCAACACACAACCCGCACTGCACAACAACACTCGCACACACCCACTCTTGCCACCACTCGCATGCACCAGCCACCACCAACCAACCCCAGCCACCACACTCACAGCCCCACAACACCAATCAACACAAGAAACCAACAATAACAGTCAGCAACAACACACACAAATGCAACACACACACACACACACACACACACACAACCGTACCCCCCCCCCCCTTTGCAGCCCATTTTATACCGCCACCCACTTACCCACCCACGACCACTACTCAACTCCCCTCACCACCCATGACACAACCACCCTAAAACCAACCCATGCTAGTCAGGGAAATAAGGGTAAAAACCCGTCTTAAGATGGTTTCACAACAACAACAACAATACCCATGTAGATCTACTCGGTGAAACTCCTTTTGAGCGGTTAACGATGGTCCCATGGTGGTCAACGACGGTCGTAGGGTGGTTCAAGAACGAGGAGGGTCAACAGTATAAATTAATTAATATATAAGATAGTATAAGACGGTTTTACCGTCCGGTTTCAAGGCGGAGGGGCAAAATCTTCAAGTTTCTTTTCCTTTTTCTCTTTTCCTCTCTTCTCATTTGTATGTTGGAAATATGATGAGGTGAATGGATAAGATGGGTGGATAAAATAAAGTGGAGTATATATAATGGTAGGTGGAAGGTGAGACTATATATATACATGTATATGTAATATGTATTATTATCATTATCATTATCATTATTATTATTATTATTCCGTCTTATAACATAACGCGTAGAAAAATAATATAATTTTATAAAATATATTTACCCATTTATCGTTGACTAGCCTTTTAACCAAGGTAATAAAATAAGGGGTATTACATATTCCTACTCCAATGCCTCACATGTTTGATGCATCGTCGAAGTATAGGCCCCATGCGTCGGTATTGGCACAAAGGATGTCTTTGTCAGGGAGTGATCAGGTGACAGTTGTTGGATCCTCGTTGACAGGGTTTTCTGCAAGGAAATCGGCGACATCCTTCCCTTGATGACCTTAAGAGGTAAAAATTTGAGGTCGAACTCGGATAGCATGAGTGTCCATCTGGATAGTCTCCGTTAAATACGGAGTTTTCGATGATGTACTTGACGGGGTCCATCTTGGAGTAGATTTGAACTGTGTAGCTGATCATGTAGTGTCGCAGTTTCTTTGTGGACCATACTGAAGTGAGGCATGTCTTCTCCAATTGGGTGTATTTGGTCTCATTGTCGATCAACGTTTTTGATGTGACTCATATTTGAGCATATTTAGTCCCCGAATTAGCCTCGTTCCTATGCTTTATAGTGCATAATTGGGTCATTTACTATCTTTAGTTTCCCATTTTGCATATTATTTGAGGTTTTGTTTCCTTGGTAGAAGAGGAGTGCAAACCTTGCATTTTCATGGCGAAATGGAGCTAAATTGATCGCATTCAATGACTAAGCATCAAAGGGAAGACGATACTACAAGGCTTATGTAGATAATAAAGTAGATTGGGCAATGTAAAAGGATCCTTTCATCCTCAACAAGATCCCCGCGGATTGTTGAGGAAACAAGAAAAGAGAAGTGCTTGTCTCACGATCCGAGCGGATTGAAGCCAATCCGAGCGTCTCCTTGCCAAGCAATCCGAGCGTCCCTCCCATGATCCCCTCGGATCCCCTTACATACTCCACCGTACCAGCTTCCTAGACACTCAGGACGAGCATATCTTCGCGGGACTAGCAAAACGGAGATGTGCATCTCCTTGGAGAGGAGCATTTCCTCAACTTTTCTTAAGGCTCTTAATAGTCATTTAAGCCCTTAGTAACCCTAATCTTTGTACCTAATCTTTAGTATAAATGCCCCTTTGCACTACTTAGTTTATTATCAATTTGTAATACAATCTTAATCATTCCTTAATCTTGTAATCAACTTTTAATCTAGTCTTAATACAAATCTCATTTCTTAATCTTTCCTTAATTTTTCTACTGTTCATCATTTATTTTGGGTAATTAGAAGATTATTTGGGTTTATTGGGAGATTGACAACCTTCCATCAATCATCAAGTACTTCTATTATTCTTTGCATTATTATTGTGTAATCTCCATAGGTATAATTCTCTTAATCCTTGCTTTAATTATTGTTAATCATTTTCATTAATTCATCATGTTTTGCCTTGTTAATGTGATTGGCAACCTTGTTAACATGTTAAATTTGATAACGAGTGAGTAGTTTCCTTAGTTAGGGTTAATGGGTAATTAGGGGGAACCAACCTGGGGAATTATTCATGCTTAATCTAATATGTTTTCATAATTAATTTGCTTGCTTGTTGTAATTCCAACTTATGCACATGTTATGTTTGATGAAATGCAAGCCTATGAATCCTTTCATTTTTAACCCATCACTTACCTTTTCAATGAGACTTGTAAGACATAAACCAACTCAAGTCTCATTAGACCATGCATATAGTTGGATAGGAAGGATTAAGTCGACTTGTAGGTGTTGTACAATCTAATCGATTCGGCTCGGGACCCAAACCTTCTTAGGGATTGTAAGATATACACTAACTCGATCCCATCACAACAATAAGTGCTTGCATCTAGTAGAGAACATGTTTGTATGATCAAATCCCATTAATCCCCTATGAACCCATGACACCCTAGTGTTTTAATCAATTGTTTACATCTCATTTTAATCATCTTGCTTATTTTCATTACTTTATTTACTTTGTTGATTAGTTTAGTTGATCTCCCATCTCAACCCAAATTATGACACCCGTAAACACAACCATTTGTAGTTGAAAATCCTACATCAATACCCGTCCTTTGGGATCCGACCTTTACTTACCTCTTTACTAAGACTAATTTGTGAAGTTATAAATATTGTTTTGGTCAAGGGTACTTTTGACGACGAGTAACAAAACCGACGAACCAAAAATGGCGCCGTTTTCGGGGATGGTGTTAACTTGATTTGATTTTATTTAATTGTTTTTAGTTGTGTCTTTCTTTACCTTGGGGAAGTTAAACTCCTCAAGGTTTGTTCTAATTGTTTTCGAGTTGTTTGATATTTTGCATGTCTAGGAGATCACAAGGTAACTTGTTACCCATTGATCTTGAAATTGAAAGAACTTTGACCAATAATAGAAGAGTTGCTAGAAATACTTTGAGAGGTATTGGTGAGATTGTGGACATTCAACCAAATAATATTGAGTTCATCAACCCTTTTGCAAGAGAAGGAGAAGATAACCCAACACAAAACCAACCACAAAATCAACCCACAATGCCTAAATTTTCATCACATTCCGTACCAACCGAGGAGAACCTACCAAATGGCACTCCTACCCCACAACATTTAACCGGTAATTACATTGCAAAATCCGTTTTTATACATTTGGTTGAGAGAAGTCAATTTAGGGGGATGCCTAGTGAAGACCCTCATTCTCATATGGAGACTTTTTGGGACTATTGTGATACATATTATAATGCTGCATTTTTTTTATGATTGTCATAATTTTAATTTATGTAATTTTTAAATTATGTAATTTTACTTAGTATGGCCTTAGATTTTAATTGGTATTTCCCGAAATGTATGGGAATATCGATTCGGTTGTAATTTTTATTGTGATCTCGTATCACCGTTTTGTAATTTAATAGATTTATTTTATTTTAGTTACAAATGTATAATAGGAAATTATGTAATTTATTATGTAATTTTATTCATTCCGGAGTTCCAAAAGACGGATTTCTTCAAGAATGGCGATACATAAAGACGGTGTTACCTCGAGATGCGTGCCACAACCGAAGTTCAAGGGACCAATGGAGTTGGTTTCCGAATATGTAATAGTTAAATAGTTTTTCTATTTTAGGAAGGCCATACTAGGATTTATTTATCTTTATGCTTGCATTTTATTTTATGTCACATGCATCGCTAAATCGCCATAACTAAACATGCATTGTCTTTTATCGAGTTTATCGACCGTGTCAATTAGAATTATCGTAGTTCACCGCTTTAGTTCACTTAAAACGTGATAGATAATAAATTGACATGACCTCTCGCTAAAACAATCAATTGAGACATAGCCTTACCAAAGAGTAGAAACCATGAAAACCTATTTCGTGAGGGAGTGCGCTCGGCCACACCGGTACCTTGTTACGTAGGGGAAGTGGGTGATGAATGTTAATCCACCGAATTCATGTTGATAAGGGATGTATCGGCCACACCGTGCCCAAGTTAATGTGGGTTTGGATCATGGACACATTTATTCGAAATTTGGATTGAACTCAACAAAAGTATTTGATAAGGGATGTATCGGCCCCACCGTGCCCTTGTCGATGTGTTTTGGGCTAAAGATAATTGTTAATGTAATTTTATCGACCAAGAGTTCTAAAAGTAGAATCGATTAAAGAGTTAATCCACCGAGTTATATTGATAAGGGATGTATCGGCCCCACCGTGCCCAAGTTAATATGAATTTGGATCTTGGAATCATTTATCATAGTTGGGTAGAGGTCACTATGTAAATGCTATACTTGTTTACAAGTATTAATAAAACGATAAATGTTAAGTTTTCCACTATTCCGTTGTTATATTGTTCTATTTCTTTACCACAATTCATATACGATATCATTTCGATTTTGATAACGAATCTCCATTAAAACATCGTAACTAAAGACAAAATTTGAATTTGCTTCTAAAACATCAAACGAACCATTGCTAAGGATCTCTTGTAAAGAGTATAGATTAAAGTTATTCATTATCAAACAGGTTTTTGATTCTTGACTAACACTTCTACTTACAATGGACTATGTTTCATATGCTTAATTGAATTAAGTACCTTGAAGCGATAAATTGTTTTGGTGATTAGATTTTCAGAATTCGTAATTGACCAAAATAACGCAACCATTTCAATGAAAGTTTTAAGACTAAAACGAACAAATGAAGAGTAATCTTCATGAATTCAATTTTTCTTCTCAAAGCAAAGACTTATTGAAATGAGTGGGAGCATTCTCTTAAACCGTTAAGATGAGGACGAGGTTCAAAAAGTAAAGATAATAATGGAATTGATACAAGGTAATGTTGAAAGTAAAGTCATTGAGGAATGACGATACTAAACCTATCAATCCCGACCGATAAAGTTTCCATTGTCTTAAATGTTGGACACGAGAAAGGAAACTACCCCAAATTATTGAAGAATCAACAAGTTAGTTGTGGGACATCTAATGGGACCTTCTTCTTTAAATGTTTATTTGATTAAACATAAATTTTGCTAGTACCACTTCGTCAATATTAGAAACCAGTGGAGGTTTTCATCATTGTACTTGATACATAGGATGATTAGAATATGACGACTAGCAACAATAATGTCGAGAGATAGAGTAATTGTGTACTCAATCTAGTTTTTGGATTTAAAGTTGTACTTAATTATGACTATTAAGTGCATAAACTCTAAATAAGAATATAAACTTGTTAAGATACAAAAAAGGTTTTCACCTTTGTGACCCTTTACACCATGATTTGATGTATGGCTAGCCCATCATCAAGGTGATTATATTCTAAACCAAACTAGAATGATATATCATGAAGATGATGTAAGACTCAAATTGGTAACCCAAGATTAAACCTTAAATTTTGGAATGATGAACGCAAAGAGTTATCGAGTACTCTTAAAACCATTAGATTGTTAATGGTATATGCGTATCTTGTATTTAAAGCAAGATGTCTCGTGCCTTTTGGTTGAAAAGGAGAGCGAGGTTGTATATCATCGATCCAAAATAGGTTGATCATTTTTCTTTTACCAACGATTTAAGTTGACGCTAATATGTTCACTTAATAAGGTAAAAGGAGAAATCTTTGAAGAATTTCAAAGAGTTCAAGGAATCACGATTTAGTCGTGATGGGATTATCAAAGTGAAGACTTTGACATAAGCCAAAGGAAATGTGATATAGTATCACAAATTAATCTCTCTTAACACGCATTATTGAATAATGTGTGGTTGGATATGAATTCAAACGCTATTCGATATGGTTTGGACTTCAATCAAGTAACTTTGAGTTACTTGATCCTTTTGGGGAATTTATCATTTTTGTCTAAATTTTTCCACTAAATCATATGAGATATGAAATGGTAATGTACCATGTTTGTAAGTTTTCACAATAAACAAATGCTCATTTTTCCCTTTCAATTATCACGAGTACGACGGGTTTGCGGCTCGTGAAGCTGTCTTTCTAAAATACAAGTTTATTTCTAGAAGACAGAGTGGGAGAAATTATTCAAGAGCCAAGAGCCACAAAGAATGTTATGTCGCAAGAAACTGGTCTTTCTTGGCTACATGGGACGTTTTGTCATTTGCATTGTTTCTTCAAAACCTAGGAGGTTAAGTTCGTCACTTGTTAAAAATGATGAATTCATGCTACTTTTAAGAAAGTAAAGAGCTTATAACTTACAAAGAAATTATTTGATTCAAGTTGATTGCTTCTAGGAAGTAATGAACATATGACTTACATAAGAGTGTTCAAGTCACAACTCAATACAAGGCTTAGGGCCATGAAAATCCAAAATAAAAAGGCTTGATTAGTGACAAAGGGTTTTGCACTAATAAAGAGATATTTCAAAGCAAGATTGGTTGATTAGTGACAAAGGGTTTTGCACCAATTGAAATGCTTAAGTCTATTTGGATCTTCTTAGGGATTGTGATTCATTATGAGGTTATGAAATACATAGCGAGTGAATCTAAAACCCACTTCTTCAATAGAAGGAATGTATTCAATACATGTCTTGAGTTTAGTAGATTCTTGCAATCCTAAGATAATGTAAAACTTAAGAGAGGGTCTTAAGTAGGACATCAATGAGTTGGAATCAACATTTTCGATCATGTGATAAAACATTTCTCGATAAGTCAAGAAGTTGTGTTTATACATGGAGTTTAGTGGGAGTTACGGAAATTTTAATTAGTCCGATATGTGGATGACATATTGATCATTGAGAATGATTTAAGACTTTTGGAGTATTATAATACATCTTGAATATCCGGATTTATGAAGATAAATCCACATGATATTAGCGTCAGTAAGAAGTCTTATGTTGATAAGATTCATGACTAGTTCAATTAAATTGAACGCACTTAATTGATTCCATTTGCTTCGCTGCGGATCAATTAAATGATTAATGATGTATAACACTTCATATACTTTGAGTATGATGAATTGTTTTCAAAATCGAATTTAAGTAATCTTTACCTAGTATGTAAAGATTACCCTTAAGTGCTTGCAGAAGCATTAAGGAAGTGAAGCAAAGTGTTTATGATGCAATTTTTGTGTAAGGGTGTTACACAAGTGACAATTGACAATTGAGATTGCGCATGGTTTCCGACAAAACCATAATCAAAACACATTAAGATGGTTAAGATACCATTGCGGCTATGTTAATTAAGAAGTAGATTTTCTAGAATCGTTCTAGGCAATAAAGAACAATGAGAGATATTTATAACGGAAATTGAGTACACTTGCAATCATGAGATGTGCAAGAGGATGAGTCCCGCACACTGTGAAAACAGTGGGAGCTATTCTTAGGCTAGATGACCTATGTCTTGATTGGATTTCGACACGTACTCAGAAAGTTTTGTGATGCAAATGTATACATTACAAAGGAAAACGAGTATGTAGTAAGGTTGAGTAAGGTACAAGAAATTGATAAAACCTACTAACCAAAGCCTTCTCAAAGGCTAAACATGATGAGTCATGTCATTTCAATTGAATTGAAATGAACAACTACGTACAAGATCAAATTAGATTATAGGACACGAAATAGTAATCAGGCATTGACTATTCATGTGTGATAATCGCATTTGTCGTTCGAGTTTTATTTTAAAACTCTTTTAATTATACTTTGTTACATCCAAACGGGTTGTAGTGACAATTGAACCCCGTTAAAGTGAACACGGATTAACATTGTATTCGCCCATAGTCACTTGTATGAGGTGACGTCTCGAAGTGACTAGAGTGTGATGCGATTGATGGCAAGTTCAAGTGCCATAGAGTCATGTGAGATGACTAGTCGATCACATAGGCAGACTGTTAGGAACGTGTTGTCGGGCCTAATGACCGCTTATAGAGTTCTGGCAAATTTATATAGCCTGGTCGTGGCGAGAGCTGCTATAGTATTCAAATGAGTCGATTCTTTTGACTAAAGACTATTCACCTAAGATGGCTCAGTTTCAGATTAACTTTGATTTGTGTTACTACGACCTTCGTAAATGGGGTCAAATGGGCATATTTTGGGTTATGATGGCTGTGGCTAGTCGAAGGGAATGAGTGCGATAGGAATTGTCCATCCCCTTGTCAAGGTTAAAACAATATCTCAGGGCCACTCGAGGAGTAATGAACTGGAAATGCGTGGCCACGCTCGGAAGGTATCCAGAGTGGATAAATCCGGTCAAACAGTTATTCTCCAGATCGAGGAAACCACTCTCGATATGATCACTTGCAAGTACGACCTGAAAGACACCTTGCATTGAGTGGGAGATAGTAATAGGACAAGAGAATTGGTGACGCACACTTGTCGAGGACAAGTGGGAGATTGTTGGAATATGTGTCCTCCGACAATAATGCGATCACGACTATTGATCATGATGATCACATGTTTAAATCTCATTATAAAGAATACAATTGGGAAGTAATATTGTTACTGTCAACTGGTCAACATATATCGGTAATGATTGGCTGACTAGAGTTTGACATTACTGTCGTGTGACGGTGGTGATCAGTTGACCCCCTAGGTCATACCTAAAGGGCAATACTCTTAATTGATTATTTAATTAATCGTATAATGTTGCGAGTTAATTAAATTACTTGAAAATTGACGGACGATTTTGGAAGTAAAATTTACGTATCAAATTGAAATGTGATTAAATGAGATACGGTCTGAGTAATTGAATTGTATCATTACTCGGATGAAATAATTGTTTAATGTAACAATTAAATTTGAATGAATTGTTATAAATACAATCGGTTGTAATTTATAAATGGTAAAATATTTTGGCACAAGTAATTATGAAATTACTAAGTCGATTTTTGTATATGACGTATTTTTATTAATACATTGATTTTTAATATGTTAAAAATACATAACAAATTTATGTCACATATGACATGTGACATATTGACAATTGACAAAAATAAAATGGATTCCATTTTATCCTTAGTGGACCGAAATATGGGAGTGATTAACAAATTGTATTGTGTTAATTAAGATTAGTGGGATTCATCATTATTTCCCATATAGGCTTGCATGCCTAGAGTCTTTTGTGTAAGAGCACAAAGGCCATGCATAGGCCAATTCTTACCACCCTACCCGGTTCTCCCTTGGATAGAGCAAGGGATTCTTTTGCTTATTATTATTATTATTCACCATATGAAGGGTGGATTATAAGATAATTATTCATTCTTTTACAAGAGAAGTTTAAGAAAGAGAAAACAAAATAATCTTCCATCTCCTCTTCTCCTACACGGTTTTAGGAGCAAGACCAAAATATTTTGGGTCATTTTTCCTACTACATTAATATTATACTAGTTCATGTAATGTTAATTAAATTAAGAGAAAGCCTTGGGTATAAAGCTTAGGGAGAGATCCTATACTTGGATCTTGTTCTTCCATTTGGAGAGCTCAAGAACAAGTGAGTAGGTGAACTCACTTGTGCCCATAAGAACCGAAATTACAATGTAAGGGTGATTTCTTCTCTATTTTATTATATTGTTTGCATGCATAAAATCCGTATTTAATTTTATGACAAATTAATTTTGACATATAAGAGTATGTTAGTATGTATATGAATCTACATTTCCTTCAGAAGTTACTCAAGACCAAATTCGATGGGTCTTATTTCCTTTTTCTTTGATTGGTTTCGCGAAGCAATGGTTGAAGAGCCTAGATAAGGCTACTCTTAGTATTAACTCTTGGAATAAATTGGCACTTGCTTTCTACAAGAAATTCTATCTTCTGGAGAAGACTAACATGTTGAGAGCCCAAATCACCGGGTTCAAACAAAGGGATGAGGAATCTTTGTATGAAGCATGGGAGAGATTCAAAGACACTTGTCGATCTTGTCCACACCATGGACATAGCTAGTGGTTCCTTGTACAACAATTTTGGAATGGTCTATTTGAAGACTCCCGAAACATTATCAATATGGGATCAAATGGTATGTTTACCGAAGTTGATGACAATCAAACATTGAACACGATTTAAGAAATGGCGGTCCATAACTCACAATATAGTAGACCTCGGAAGGCTACTAGAGGAGGAAAGCCTGAAGTGGACTCTATTACTCAATTGGGTGCTCAACTTAGTGCTCACATTGACCCCATTAATTTGAAGTTTGAGAAGGCTATGGCTAAACTTGAAGAAGCCTCCAAATCACCTAAGCAACATGTTAATGCTATGGTAGCATCATCATCAATTCCAAGTGGAGTATGTGAGAGTTGGGGAACTTTGGGACATGACCAAAGTGAATGTAGGGGAACAAGTGAACAAGTGAATGCTTTCCAAGCATACAAAAGTGGTACCCCTTATTCCAACTATTACAATGAAAACATCAAATTCCACCCCAGTCTCTCATACAAAAGTCAAAATGTTCAAAACCCTCAACAAACATACACCCCACCTCCAATGTGAGAAACCAAGCTCAAAGACCCTTTTACAATCAAAACCAAAGTTATCAAAATCAACCTCCATACAATCAAAAAAATGACAAAGGTTTTGATGTTCAAAAAGCGGTTCTCCAAATGCAAAAGAACCAATAAGAATTTTTTACTCAAATGCAAAAGGATAGTCAAGCAAAAGACATCACCATCAACAATATACTAGCTCACACGAAGATGTTGGAAACCCAAATGTCTCAATTAGCATCTTCTAGTTCACATAGACAAAAGGGGCCAATTACCACCTCAAGGTAATCCCCCAAGACATGAGTCGGTGAGTGCCATCCATTTGAGGAGTGGTACACGGTATGAAGGGCCGAAGAGGCCCGTTGATGAAGATGTTGTGAAGGCTAGTGACAAGGAAAGAGTGGAAGACTAAGAAAAAAGAAGAACCCACCACCATTCAAGAAGTCTCAAAGGAGATGAAGAGAAGGCTGAGGAGAAAGAGCCTATTGTGATTCGGCTTCCATTTCCAAGTCGTCAAGCTAAGCCTAAATTTGATGAACAACTTGGGAAGTTTTTGGAGATTGTGAAAAACTTGGAAGTCTCAATTCCATTTACGGAATTGATCAATCATGTTCCGGCCTATGCGAAATACATGAAAGATATTCTTACAAAGAAGAAATCCATCCGGAAGCTTGAGACTATTGCTTTCACTAATGTGAGTAGTGCCATCCTACAAGGAAGTTCACCTTCAAAACTAAAGGATCCGGGAAGTTTCTCTATTCCATGCACCATTGGCGATACTACAATCAACAAAGCTCTATGTGACCTTGGGGCAAGTGTGAGTGTCATGCCATATTCGGTGTGCAAAAGGTTAGGAATGGGAGAGCTCAAGTGCACTAATATCACGTTTCAAATGGCAGATTGATCAACGAAGACACCTTTAGGGGTATGGGAGGATGTGCCGGTAAGAATTGGCAAGTTCTTCATCCCGGTGGACTTTGTTATTGTTGACATGGAGGAAGACTCCAACATTCCTATCATTGTCAAAAGACCTTTCTTACACACCGCGGGAGCGGTGATTGACGTGAAACATGGAGAACTCACACTTGAAGTGGGAGATAAAACGATCACTTTTAATCTTGACAAGACAATGAGAGCTCCCCGACTACATGAGCCATGTTTCATGATTGATCATTATAGCCGAGAAAGTGATAGGAAGAAGTTGGCATCTCAATGCAAAGAACAAGCTATAAGTAAAGAATCACAAGCCATATGGGAGAAGAAAATGGGTAATCTCCAAGATGCTCCATCCAAAGAGCAAGAATGTTTCGACAAGAATGAGAGCTTGAATAGCTCACCACCACTCATGACAAGAGAAGAGGAAGGCCTCATTGGCCATAATGACAAGAAGAAAGAAGAGTTGTTCTCATCAACTCATGATACTATTGGGGGACAAGTAGATGAAGTATGCGGTTTTTGGGATGATGAGTTTCAAGGGTTATTCAATCTTTATATTGGTAATGCTATGACGCAAGACCACAAAGAAGAACAACATGTGCAAAGGTCTATTGAGGATCTTTATCATGACAATGAACAAGCTTTAGACTACTTCTCCAAGGTGTTGAGCAACATCAACGACACCATGGCTATGCCCCCTTGACATCTCATACATGGATGAGAGTTTGGTGGAGTCCTCCCTAAACCACCATTTGTAAATATTCTAACCCCTTAACTTGAATTTTACTTATTATATTGCATTATTGTCAATTTTGGATTTGTATTTTTATGCTTTGATCAAGATTTTCATTTTGAGAGAAAGTGAGCGAGGGACTTATATGTTTATTGATGCGTAGTGTTTTGACATAGTGTGGGGATAGCACTTGCCTAGGCTATCCAAGCCTTCATAGTGCCCCCCACAGTGAAGACCAAAGGAAGGAAGAGTAAATGACTTGGGTTATGAAATACCCACGGGTGGAACTGAATCCGTGAGGTACAGGGACAATCCGAGCGACCCGACAGCAATCCGCTCATCCTGGAAGAAAATCCGAGCGTCGTGTGAAGAAGATGCTCATCCTGAGAGAGCTTGAAAGGTAAATTTTTGTCTGACTGAAGATCCGAGCATCTCCATATAGAATCCGCTCGTCTCAGCCAAGACGCTCGTCTCACTGAGGATCCGCTCCTCCTGCTGCTATTAAAATTTGGGATTTCTCTCTGACAAAGAATCCGAGCATCCTCAGAAGAATCCGCTCATCTCCCTTCAGAAAGACGCTCGTCTCCTACTGAACACGCTCGTCTCAGCACGGGCTCTCTTTTCTGAAATAAGCTGACAGAGAATCCGAGCATCCCGACCCAAAGATGCCCGTCTCCCCTGCTGAATTCAAATATAGCGGGATTAAAACACCCGTTTCCCGTTTCATTTTACTCATCCAAAACATTAACACATCCCCAAAACCCTCAAAACCCTCAATCCCTCCATCCATAAAAATCAATTTTCTCAACCAAATTCACCCAAATTAATTCCAAACTCCCTCAAAACTCAAATAAATAACTCCTTTATCAACAACAAGCAATTAAAACACCAAAATCCTCAATGTTTGAATCGATTTTCTAGGGTACAAAGTCAAAATTCGAATTTTCTAAATCGATTTGGGTCTTATTGAAACTTAAGGAATTCAAGCAAATCTATTGGTGTTACTACATAAAAGGAGAAGATGGCTAGGACAAAAGGTAGAAACAAGGCACTTCCAAAGAAGAATCTCTCAAAAAGGCAATAAGCTCTTCAAGCTTTCAAGGCTTTGGCTTTGCTGGTTCAAAGTGCAAGGATGGAAATTCAAGAGACTACTTCTCCTATGGTGGAAACTACTACTTCTACTCCGGTTGTTGAGCAACTACATGATTATCCGGAGGTAATTTTCACATCTGATACTCATAGGAAGAAATTTGTATCCCTTGCTAAGAAATCTATCTTACCCACCAAGTTTATATGCCAAGAGACCTTGACCAAATTGGGTGTCTTTGAACAAACCAAGAATTTCTTCGAGTCCATGGGATTGTTTACTTTGTTTAATATGCAAGAGTTGACCTACTCATCCCTCACCTTGGAGTTTTTAAGCTCATTGAAATTTACGAAGGTGGAGACTCGAACAAACATTGAATTCCGCCTTGAGAATGTTGATAGGAAAATGTCTTTTGGCGAGTTTGGTAAAGTTTTTGGCCTTAGCAATGACTCGACCTATGTGAAGAAACCCATAACAAAATATGATCCCGCTCCTTTATGGAGGGCTATTACCGGAAGAAAGTTTACGTCTTACCATGATTGTCGTGCCCTTTATGTCCATCATCCCGGCATAAGGGTGTGACACAAGGTTGTTGGGCACACTTTGATTGCTAGAAAGGGAACAAACCACTTCACTGAGCTTGATTTTATCGATCTCGAGTCGACCTTGAATGTTGGTAGAGAATTCACCACAAAGTAAAATATTCTTCAACTCTTAATTGAGAGGTGGCTCAATATCGATCATGGTAAGGAAGGCACGGCCTTCATTGTTAATGGGGGATTAGAAACTTGGTTGGCAAAACACTTCAACCGGGACTTCAACAAAGATGATGCTTATAAACCGGTTAAGGGAGGCCATATCATTGATGTAGCCACAATAGTTCAAAAATTCAAATGGCTCAAGAACGACACTCTTGACAACAAATTCGAGTGGTTAACAAAAGATGCCAAGTCCTTCCCTTTACCGAACAAAATTTGTCGACTCAATGTCCATAGGCTACACTACCTTCTCCCACTCTCCGAGGAAGCCGAGTACATTATACGACACCAAAGGGAGGACATTTTAACCCAAAAATGTTATGCCGGGGAATGACTACTTGACTCTTTTCATGCAATAAATGCACAAGCAAGCCCATGAGGATCGAGTCGATGCATATAGAGCACAATATCTGCCTCTCTTACATCTAGGTAGGCAAGGACTTCTTGACCCATCTTGTCCTTTTCCAAGTTGGGCGGATAGGAAAGTCTTCTTTCCTAGTGTTTTTAGAGGTGCTAGCTTGGGTGAAGAGGAGGTTGTTGTTGAGAGTGGTAGAAAAGAAGGTGAAGTAAATGAAGAAAATGAAGAAGGTGAAGAAGAAGAGGGTAGTAAGGAAGAAGAAGGAAGTTCAAGTGAAAGTGGTGAAGCCTCCGGATCTATGGAGGTTGATGAAGCTTCTAGTAAAGAAGTTGGTGATGATGATGGAGATTGGAGTGATGTCGCCATTGACGATGATTGTGGATTAGCAATCTCTTGGGAGGATGCCACAATACTTTGTGAGTCTCCTACACCTCCTTTAGGCTTTGTTTATTTCTCTTGTTTTTCATATAATTTTTATCTTGATCATGATTTTGAGTCCTAGCATCGTTTAGAGGACTCACACCTCGGTCCCATTGAGGTGTTTCTTTTATTGTTCCCACATGTAAAATCCAAAACGACAATTGTAGTTTCATGCATAGCATCCTTATGCATGAACTCCCCCAATTTTTGACACTAGAAATAATGTCTATTTTGGTTTGGGGAAGTTTATGCATATGCATTGGGAGTTAATTTAAATTATGTTCTCCATCCAAACAAAAACCCATGCATCATATAGCATTGCTTAGTTTGCATTCACTTTTGTATATATATATCATATAGTTTGCATTTAGTTTAGGAATCGTGCATTTCATATAGCTTGCATAATTTCCTATCGTATTGGCCATTGAGGACAATGCCCATACTAGTGTGGGGATGAGAAATTCTAACATGACTTTTAAGAACAAAAAATGATAAAATTTGAAAAATACAAAAACATGTCTTTTTATTTCATAATCATAAAAACCATAAAAATTTGAAAAATTGAAAAACCAAAAAAAAAAATGCTCATTTCCTTCATAGTGTAGTCTTGTATATATTGTGTTTGTATATATCATGTTTCTTCATCCTTTTTCACATTAATCGACTACACCACATCCGAGACATGAGGATATTGAAGACCGCATGGTATGATCTTTCCAATCTCCTTTTTCCTCTTTATGTTAATGACTATGTGGCTTTATTTTGATTGATGCGGTACAAACAATGTGATTATAGAATTGCATTTAGATTATTTGGCATACTAGTTGGTAGAAGTATTTGCACTAGGTTGTATAAATGTTAGTTGCATCATGGCATATAGTTGCATTTTGGAAAGTTTTTGTGAAAACATCTATGTGGGAAGCTTGACAAGTGTATATAAGGCCCTTGTAGATACTTTTTCTTCTTAAGACTTTGCTTGTTAGAATACTTGTAAAACACCCTAGGTTGTGTCATGCTAGTATCCTTTGACCCATGGATTAAGGCCTAGTCAAGAGTACCTTGTGGTGTGATAACTCCTTGGCTACTGTTTATTCCAAGGTGACCCTTGAAACCATGCAACCATCATCCATATTCTACCACATTTTGTTTTCAAAAAGGGAATGAGCACAAAAATTGTTCAAAATTTGAGTTCAAGAATTGAAATGAAAAGTCAAGAAAGTTTGCAATTGCATCAATAGAAAAGAGGAGTAACAAAAATGAAAACTCCTATGCTTCAAATATAAGCACCCTCACTGCAAATGGGGTGACTTTGAAAATGTTCAAAAGAAATGCAAGAAAAAGTTGAAATTGTCAAGTGTTGAAATTGCCAAACATCAAAGAAATGGCAAAGAAATGTTCTCAAAATGTCAAATGCCATAAATTGGGAGGAAAAACAACAACAAAAAGCAAACTCCCATATGAAACTCAAGTTCTATAGATCCCTTTTCCATCGTATCCACTTTTGTGCATGGTATAGAGGGGACGACCCTTCTTCTTGTCTAGACAAGAAGAGGAATTCCGCGATCCTCCAGTGTTTCTAACACCATAGGGAGTCTACTCTTGACAAAGGCATTTAACAATAGAGGACAAAGGTACTTTAGCTTGACACAACTTGGAGGTGATTTATTGGTATCCTTCTAGGCTTAGTAGTTTGAAGAAACCGTATCTATAATGGAATGTGTACCCTTAGATTGCTTCCCCTTTAGATAATTTCCGCCACTTAGATGAGGAAAGTGGCTATTCATTTCCATTACTTGTTTTGTGTGCTTTAATGCTTGGATGTACCGCCATTTTGGCAAGTCCCACCTTGCCGTGCAAGAAGGCATCCTACCTCATGGTTGTCTTGTTATGAGTTGAAGGGGTAGAGTGAGACCCGCTAATTGTCTCACATCGGCTATATTAGTAGGTAAGTTTGAATAAGGGACCTAGTCTTTGTCACCTCTTTACTCGGGATGAGCAAATGTTCGTTTTGTGGATATTTGAGCACATTTAGTCCCCGAATTAGCCTCGTTCCTATGCTTTATAGTGCATAATTGGGTCAATTACTATCTTTAGTTTCCCATTTTTCATATTCTTTGAGGTTTTGTTTCCTTAGTAGGATAGGAGTGCAAACCTTGCATTTTCATGGCGAAATGGAGCTAAATTGATCGCATTCAATGACCAAGCATCAAAGGGAAGACGATACTAGAAGGCTTATATAGATAATAAAGTAGATTGGGCAATGATGAAAGGATCCTTGCATCCTTAACAAGATCTCTGCGGATTGTTGAGGAATGAAGTAAAGACAAGTGCCTGTCTCACGATCCGAGCAGATTGCAGCCAATCTGAGCGTCTCCCTGCCCAACAATCCGAGTGTCTCCCTGCCCAACAATCCGAGCGTCCCGATGCCAATACGCTCGTCTTGAAGCCAAGCAATCCGAGCGTCCCTCCCATGATCCGCTCGGATCCCCTTACAGACTCCACTGTGCCAGCTTCCTAGACGCTCGGGACGAGCATATGTTCGCGGGACTAGCAATACGGAGATGTGCATCTCCTTGGAGAGAAGAATTTCCTCAACTTTTCTTAAGGGTCTTAATAGTCATTTAAGCCCTTAGTAACCCTAATCTTTGTACCTAATATTTAGTATAAATACCCCTTTGCACTACTTAGTTTATTATCAAGTTGTAATACAATCTTAATCATTCCTTAATCTTGTAATCAACTTTTAGTCTAGTCTTAATACAAATCGCATTTCTTAATCTTTCCTTAATTTCTCTATTGTTCATCATTTATTTTGGGTAATTAGAAGATTATTTGGATTTATTGGTAGATTGACAACCTTCCATCAATCATCAAGTACTTCTATTATTCTTTGAATTATTATTGTGGAATCTCCATAGGTATAATTCTCTTAATCCTTGCTTTAATTATTGTTAATCATTTTCATTCATTCATCATGTTTTGCCTTGTTAATGTGATTGACAAGCTTCTTAACATGTTAAATTTGATAATGAGTGAGTAGTTTCCTTAGCTAGGGTTAATGGGTTATTAGGGGAAACCAACATGGGGATTGATTCATGCTTAATCTAATATGTTTTCATAATTAATTTGCTTGCTTGTTGTAATTCCAACTTATGCACATGTTATGTTTGATGAAATGCGAGCCTATGAACCCTTGCATTCTTTACCCATCACTTACCTTTTCAATGAGACTTGTAAGACATAAACCAACTCGAGTCTAATTAGACCATGCATATATTTGGATAGGAAGGATTAAGTCGACTTGTAGGTGTTGTACAATCTAATCGATTCGGCTCCGGGACCCAAACTTTCTTAGGGATTGTAAGATATAAACTAACTCGATCCCATCACAACAATAAGTGCTTGTATCTAGTAGAGAACATGTTTGTATGATCAAATCCCATGAATCCCCTATGAACCCATGACACCCTAGTGCTTTTAATCAATTGTTTACATCTCATTTTAATCATCTTGCTTATTTTCATAACTTTATTTACTTTGTTGATTAGTTTAGTTGATCTCCTATCTCAACCCAAATTATGACACCCCTAGACACAACCATTTGCAATTGAAAATCCTACATCAATACCCGTCCCTTGGGATCCGACCTTTACTTACCTATTTACTAAGAGTAGTTTGTGAAGTTATAAATATTGTTTTGGTCTGGGGTACTTTTGACGATGAGTAACAAAACCGACGAACCAGTTTTGCTGATGTAGCAGATGGCTCGTTCTTCGTCGTTGACTGTCTGTGCTATCATTCTCCCCATGGTCGTGTCGGTGGCGGTCAGGTATAGGGATAGGGGTTTTCCTTGCTGTGGCGGCATAAGGACAGGATGCTTGGTTAGGATTTCTTTTATCCTTTCGAAGGCTTTTTGGCAGTCAATATCCCAATCGGCGTGATTGGTGACGCAGAGCTTCTTTAAGATAGGCTCGTAAATTAGTGTGAGTTTGGCTATGAAGCGGCTGATGTATTGAACTTGACTCAGAGATCCCTAAATCTCCTTCTTGTTCTTAAGCCGAGAATTTGTTTGAGAGCTTTGATTTTGGTTGGATCAATTTTGATGCCTCTTTTGCTGACGACATGTCCCAGAAGTTTTCCGGAGGTGACCCCAAATACACACTTCTGAGGATTTAGCCTCATGTTGTATTTCCAAAGGCGGGTGAAGAATTATCAAAGGGCGTCGATGTGGCCATCTCGTTCTCTTTATTTAATGATCTTGTCATCGACGTACACCTCCGCTTCCTTATGCATCTTGTCGTGTAGGAGAGTGGTGGCGGTTCTTTGATAAGTTGATCCAGCATTGATTAGACCGAAGGGCATGACAGTATAGCTGTACGTGCCCCACTACGTAGTGAATGCAGTCTTGTGCATGGCTTCCTCAGCCATTTTGATTTGATTGTATCCGGCGTACCCGTCCATGAATGGTAAAAGGGCGTGTTCGGCGGTGTTGTCCACCATGATGACGGCGTGCGGTAAGGGTAAGTCGTCCTTTAGACTTGCCCTGCTCCGGTCTCTGAAGTCAACGCAGACCTGGATTCTCCCGTCCTTTTTTTGTACAGGGACTATGTTAGCTACCCAGTCGGAATACTCGGAAACTTTGATGAGTCCACCCTTGAATTGCTTGTCAACCTCTTCATTGATTTTTAATGCCCATTCAGGGAGCATGCAGCGTAGTATTTGCTTCACGGGTTTGGCTCCGGGCTTAATGGGTATCCTGTTGGTCGTGATCCCTCGTGAGGGTTGTAGTTTTCAGTACTTGTCGTTAGGAGCACCTAGACCAAAACACAATTTATAACTTCACAAACAACTCTACAATTAGTAAAGAGGCAAGTAAAGGTCGGATCCCAAGGGACGGGAATTGAGATGAGATTTTCTATTGCAATTAGTGGTGTCTAAGGGTGTCACAATAAGGGTTTGAAGTAGAACATCACTAAACTAAATAGCAATAAAAGTAAACAAGCAAGATGAATTAAAAGGGATGTAAACAATTGATAAAAAAGCACTAGGGTGTCATGGGGTCATAGGGATTCATGGGAATTGATCATACAAACATATTCTCGAATTATAAGCAAGCAATTATTGTTGTGATGGATCGAGTTGGTTTATGTCTTACAATCCTAGGAACGTTTGGGTCCCGGAGCCGAATCAATTAGATTGTACAACACCTACAAGTCGACTTAATCTTCCCTACTCAACCATATGCATGGTCTAATGAGACTCGAGTTGGTTTATGTCTTACAAGTCTCATTGAAAAGATAGGTGATGGGTAAAAAATGCAAGGATTCATAGGCTCACATTTCATCAAACATAACATGTGCATAAGTTGAGATCACAACAAGCAAGCAAATAAATTATGAAAATATATTAAATTAAGCACGAATCATTCCCCATGCTGGTTTCCCCTAATTACCCATTAACCCTAGCTAAGGAAACTACTCACTCATTATCATGTTGAACATGCTAGCAAGGTTGTCAATCATACCAACAAAGTGAAACATGATGAATAAATGAAAGTGATTAACAATAATTAAAAAGGGATTAAGAGAATTATACCTACTAATGATTCCAATAATAAAGCAAAGAAAAAAAGAAGTACTTGATGCTTGATTGGAAGGTTGTCAATCTCCCAATAATAACCCAAATAATCTTCAATTATCCAAAATAAAGGATGAACAAGAGAGACATTAAAGAAATAAAACTTGTATTAAAACTTGATTAAATGTTGATTACTAGATTAAAGAGAGATTTGATTGATATTAACTACACTAAAGATTGCTAAGAAGAACATGCTCTTCTAATTAGACTAATGGGGTATTTATAATGGGGATTAGGTACATAAATTAGGGTTTACTAAGGGCTTAAATGACGATTAAGTCCTTGAGGAATCGCCGGTCTCTAGGGAGACTCCGGTCTCTTTTTCGCCGCTCTTAGAAAAAGATGCGCATCCTTCCTTGAAGCTTGTAGAAGACGAAATAAACAGTCTGGGAATCCGGGCCTCTTTAGCACGGGACGGGCGGATTTGGGCATTCCTGGACGGGCATCCAGAGGGGGAAGACGGGCGTCTTGTGGAGGTTTTGTCCGGGCGTCTTGTGGAGGAAGACGCTCGGATTGTGGGTGGTGGACAGGCGTCTTCAGGGCAATCCGCACGGATTGTCAAACAGTTTCGTTTCTTCTTCTTTTCTTCCTTTTTATTCATAAAATCCTTGAGGATTTCATCGGGGATGCAAGGATCTTTTCTCATCATTACCCATCTACTATAGTATGTACAAAGGCCTTCTAATCTTGTCTCTCCTTGATGCTTGGTCATTGAATTCAATCAATTTAGCCTCATTTTGCCATAAAAATGCAAGGTTTCCACTCCTTTCCTACCAAGGACACAAAACCTCAAAGAATATGCAAAACAAAGAACTAAAGACAATAAATGACCCAAATATGCACTAAAAAGCATGGGAAAAGGCTAATTTGGGGAATGAATGTGCTTAAATTATGGTCACATCAAATATCCCCAAACCGAACCTTTGCTAATCCCGAGTAAAGAGGTGACAAAGACTAGGACCATTATTTAAACTAACCTAATAACATAGCCGATATGAGACAATTAGCGGGTCTCACTCCGCCCCTTCAACTCACAACAAGACAACCATGAGGTAGGATGCCTTCTTGCAAGGCAAGAATGGCGACACATCCAAACATTAAAGCACACAAAAACAAATAATGGATGCATCTACAAAAGAATAGCCACTTTCCTCATCTAAGTGGCGGAAATTATCTACAAGGGAAACAATTCAAGGGTACACACTCCTTCATAGATGCAATTTCTTCAAACTACTAAACCTAGAAGGATACCAATAAATCACCTCCAAGTTGTGTCAAGCTAGGGTACCTTTGTCCTCAATCGTTAAATACTTTCGTCAAGAATAAACTCCCTATGGTGTTAGAAACACTGGAGGATCGCGGAATTCTCCCTCTTGCCTAGACAAGAAGAAGGGTCGTCCCCTCTCTACCATGCACAAAAATGGATACGATGGATAAAGGGATCGATAGATATTTGAGATTCACTTTGGGAGTTTGCTTTGTTGTTGTTTTTCCCCCTAATTTCTTGTGGCATATAACATTTGAGAACACTTTCTTGCCATTTCTTTGATGTTTGGCATTTCAATACTTGACAACATTCAACTTTTCTTTGCATTTCTTTTGAACATTTTCAAAGTCACCCCATATGTAGTGAGGGTGCCTTATATTTGAAGCATAGGAGTTCCATTTTTGCTCCTCTTTTCTTTTGATGCAATTTGCAAACTTTTTCTTTTCTTTTCTTTTCTTGTACTCAAATCAATTTCTTTTTGTGCCCATTCCCTTTGATGACAAAAATGTGGTAGAACATGGATGAATGATGGTTGAATGGTTTCAAGGGTCACCTTGGAATAAACGGTAGCCAAGGAGTTATCACACCACAAGGTACTCTTGACTAGGCCTTAATCCATGGGTCAAAGGATACTAGCATGACACATCCTACGGTGTTTTACAAGTATTCTAACAAGCAAAGTCTTAAGAAAAAAAAGCATCTACTAGGGCCTATATACACTTGTCAAGCTTCCCAAGTAAACGGTTTCGCAAAATTTTTCTAACATGCAAACTACATGCCATGATGCAACTAACATTTATACATCCTAATGCATATGCTTCTACCAACTAATATGTCATATAAACTAAATGCAAGTCCTAAGTTCACATTGTTATACCGCATCAAACAAAATAAAGCCACATAGTTATTAACATAGAGAGGAAGAAGGAGATTTGAAAGATCATACCATGCGGTCTTCAATATCCTCATGTCTCGGATGTGGCGTAGTCAATCAATGTGAACAAGGATGAACAAACACAATATATACAATAATATATACATGACTACACTACAAAGGAAATGAACTTGTTATTGGTTTTTCAATTTTTCAAATTTTTATGGTTTTTCGAAATTTTTGATTTTTTTGGATTTTTAAATAAAAGTTAAGTTAGAATTCCCTATCCCCACACTAATATGGGCATTGTCCTCAATGGCCAAAATGATGGGAAATTATGCAAACATGATGCATGATTTCTACACTAAATGCAAGCTATACTATACTACACTACATGATGCATGGGTTTTTGTTTATGACGGAGAGCGTAATTTAGATTACCTCCCATTGCGTATGCATGTATTTCCCTAAACCGAGATAGACATTATTTCTAATGTCCTAAAGTTGGGGTAGTTCATGTACACAATATGCAATGCATGAAACTAAATTGTCATTTTGGATTTTCAAAAGTGGGAACAATGAAATAAGAACACCTCAATGGGGCCGAGGTGTTAGTCCTCCATGTTGCTAAGACTCTCCAACTATGATCAAGATAAAATAAATAAAACAAAGAAAGAAGTAGACAAACCTCAAGAGGGTAGGAGCCTCCAAAGCTTGCTAGTCTTCCACCATATCATCATTGTCATCATCTTCCTCAATAGAAGTGGACTCATCACCACTTCTCTCTTCACTTCCTTGCTCACTTCCTTCATCATCCTCTTCTTCTTCTTCATTATCCTCTTCTTCATCATTTACCTCTTCATCAACAACCTCATCACCGACAACCTCATCGTCACCCGGTATCCCACCCCTAGATGCACTTGGAAAGAAGACTTCCCTATCCGCCCAACTAGGCAAAAGGACACGAAGGATCAAGTAGTCCTTGCCTAGCTAAATGAAGGAGGGGTGGATATTGGGCTAAGTATGCATCTTCCCGATCCTTATAAGCTTGTTTGTGCATCTCTTGCATAAGTAGAGTCATGTAGTCTTTGCTTGCTTCAACACCTTTGGGTTTGAACTCTTGATACTTGAATGGATAGGGTGGTGTGACAATAGAGGAGGACGGCATTTCAATTTCACCCCTTTTTTGACGGATGATGTATTCGGCTTCCTTTGAGAGAGGAAGAAGGTAGTTCGTCCGATGGACACTCAAACGGCATATCTTGGAAGGCAAAGTGAAAGATTTAGCATCATTGGTGAGGCACCCATATTTGGTGCCAAGAGGATCATGGGTAACCCACTTGTACTTGTTAATCATGGCATCCATGTCAATGAGATGACCCCCTTTTTTCTCCACATACTTGCTATCCTTGTTGAAATTCGGATCAAAGTACTTAGCCAAAAGAGTAACTAGACCTCCATTTAAAATAAAAGCGGTGCCTTGCTTTCCACAATCAACATTTAGCCATCTTTCCACCAAAAGCCTTAGAGAATTGTAAGGCTTGGTGAATTCCCTTCCAATATTTAAGGCCGACACAAGTAGAACACAATCGAGCTTGATAAAGTGTTTAGTGTCTTTTCATGCAATGATAGTATTCCCGATGACCTTGTGCCACACTCTAATGCCCGAATGGTGGACTAATAGAGCGCGACTAGAATGATAGTTCTTAAATCTCCTCCCGGAAATCGCCTCCCAAAGAGAAGCGGGGTCATATTTTTCGGGCTTCTTGTAATAACTAGGTGAATCACTAAGACCTATTACTTTACCCAATTCATCAAAGGTGATGCGCCTACTCACATTGGCAAGGCGGAACTCGATGTTTTCTCTAGTCTCTACCTTAGTCACTTTCAAAGAACTCAAGAATTCTAAGGTAAGGGAGGGATATGTCAATTCTCTTGTAGCAAACAATTTTCCCAACCCCATGGCTTCAAATAAAGCTTTTGTTTGTTCAAGGACACCCAATTTGTTCAAGACATCTTCACATATGAATTTGGTGGGTACAAAGGATTTTATAGCATACTTGGCAAATGTATCCCTATGGGAGTTAGAAATGAAAATTACCTCCGGATAGTTTGATAATTGAGCAATTTCCGGAGTTGTTGATGTTGTTGCTTCCAAGGGAGGATTTTGTTGTTGAACTTCCAAGTTTGAACTAGCTACCACCATAGCCAATGAGGCTTTCTTTGCTTGAAGACATTTTTGTCTTGTTGAGAGTGCCTTTGCCTTAGGTGCCTTTGTTGATCCTTTTGTTCTTGCCATTGATGATAATACCAAGAAAAGAGTGAAAATCTTAAATTTCCAAGTATACCCAAATCGATTTTAAGATGAAAGACTTTGCCTTTGTAATTTCAAAAATCGACTCAAAGATTGAATATTTTGGTGCTTGGTTTGATTTTTGTTGGAATAGGAGTGATTAATTGTTGTTAAAAGGAAGTTTGGATTTGATTTTGTTGAATTTGGTTGAGGAAATCTTGTTTTGGTGATGGAGAGGATAAGGGTTTTGAGTTTTGAGGTTTATGGGTAGTGTTTTGAATGAATGAATGAAGAAATGAATGTGGGAGGGGTATTTAAAAACACCCGAAAATTTTGAAATTGCAGGGGAAGACGGGCGTCTTTCCTTCGGGACGCTCGAATTCTGCCTATTTTGGGTTCAGGATTCTCGCCTAAAGACGTGTGTCTTTCAGAAAAGACGCTCGGATTTTTCGAATGCAGAACGAGCGGATTCTGCTGAAGACGGGCGGATTCTAAGACAGTAAGCTTTCTTTGTTTTACACTGGCAAAAAGACGGGCGTCTTCCTGCAAAGACGGGCGGATTTCTAAAGACGAGCGTCTTCTCTACCAGGACGCTCGGATTCTTCGACAGTCCCAAATTTTCAAATATTCAGATAAAATGGACGGGCGGATTTTCCCAAAGACGCCCGGATTGCCTGAAGACGAGCGGATTCCCCTTGAAGACGCTCGGATTCTCCCTAGTCTACCCGGATTCAGTTCCATCCGTGCACTTGTATATCCCGTGTCATTTTTCATTCTTCAAATCCTGTGTTCTTCCTTGTAGGGGCACTACAAAGGCATGAATAGCCTAGGCAAATGTTATCCCCACACTAAGCTAACGCACTACACATCAATAAAATCATTAGTCTCTCCCTCACTTCTCTCAAAAATGATAATTACCTTGATCAAAGCATAAAAATCTAAAAATGACAAAAATGCAATGTAAGAATTAAAATGCAAGTTAGGGAGTTAGAAATATTTACAAATGGTGGTTTAGGGAGGACTCCACCAAACTTTCATCCTTAGTGAGATGTCATGGGGGCATGTCCAAGGTGTTGTTGATGTTGCTCAACACCTTGAAGAAGTAATCAAAAGCTTGTTCATTATCATGATAAAGGTCTTCAATAGATCTTTGCCCTTGTTGTGCTTCATGTTGGTCTCGATCGATAGCGTTACCAATATAGGGATTGAAAATCCCTTCAAACTCATCGTCCCAAAGACCACAAACTTCATCTACTTGATCACTAAATATCTCTTGAGTTGATAGAGACAACTCTCCCACTTTCTTGTCTTGGCCAATGAGGCCATCCTCTTCATTGCTTGACTTTGGTGAGCTTTTCATGCTCTCTTTGTTACAATTCACTTGCTCTTTGAATGGAGCATCATCAATTTTCTTCTTCCATTGGAATTCCGACTTCTTCCTTTCATCCCTCCGGCTATAATGATCAACCATAAAACATGGTTCATGCAAACGGGGAGCTCTCATGGTCTTGTCAAGATTGAAAGTTATGCTCTCATCTCCCACTTCTAGAGTGAGCTCTCCATGCTTCACATCAATCACCGCACCCGCGGTGTGTAAGAAAGGTCTTCCTAGAATGATTGGAATGTTGGGGTCTTCTTCCATGTCAACAATGACAAAGTCCACCTTAGTGAACATCTTCACAACTCTTACGAGAACATCTTCCCATATCCCTAATGGTGTCTTCGTCGATCTATCGGCCATTTGGAGTGTGATATTGGTGCATTTAAGCTCTCCTATCCCTAACCTTTTACTCACCGAGTACAGCATAACACTCACACTAGCCCCTAGATCACATAACGCTTTGTTGACCGTGGTGTCGCCAATGGTACACGGTATTGAGAAGCTTCCCAGATCTTTGAGTTTTGGAGGTGAACTCCCTTAAAGGATTGCACTACTCACCTTAGTGAAGGCGATAGTCTCAAGCTTCCGGATTGACTTATTCTTTGTGAGGATGTCTTTCATGTATTTTGCATAGGCCGGCACGTGATTGATTAATTCCGTGAAAGGAATTGAGACTTCTAAATTCTTCACAATTTCCATAAATTTTCCAAGTTGGTCATCAAATTTGGGCTTGGCTTGACGACTTGGAAAAGGAAGTCTAATCACAATGAGCTCCTTCTCCTTGACCTTGTCTTCATTTTTCTTTGAAATTTCTTCTTTTGATGGTTCTCCATCCTTGGAGTTTTGTACAATTTCTTCTTTGTCACTAGCTTCCACAACTTCATTCTCAACTTGCTTCTTCGGTGCTTCATACCTTGTACCACTTCTCAAGTGAATGGCACTAACCGTTTCATGTCTTAGGGGATTACTTTGAGGTGGTAATTGCCCCTTTTGTGTTTGTGAGCTTGAAGATGGTAGTTGCGTCAATTGGGTTTCCAACATTTTGGTGTGAGCTAGGATGTTGTTGATGGTGATTTCCTTTGCTTGACTATCTTTTTGCATTTGAGTGAAAAACACTTGTTGATTCTTTTGCATTTGGAGGACCGCTTTTTGAACATCAAAACCTTGGTCATTTTGTTGATTGTATGGAGATTAATTTTGGTAGCCTTGGTTTTGGTTGTAAAAGGGTCTTTGATTTTGGTTTCACATGGGAGGTGGGGTGTATGTTGGTTGAGGGTTTTGAACATTTTGGCTTTTGTATGAGAGATTTGGATGGAATTTGGTGTTTTCATTGTAATAGTTAGAATAAGGGGTACCACTCTTGTATGCTTGGAAAGCATTCACTTGTTCATTTGTTCCCCTACATTCACTTTGGTCATGTCCCAAATTTCCACAATTCTCACATATCCCACTTGGGATTAATGAGGATGCCGTCATGGCATTAACATGATGCTTTGGTGATTTTGAGGCTTCTTCAAGTCTAGCCATAGCTTTTTCAAACTTCAAATTGATGGTATCAATGTGAGCACTAAGTTGAGCACCCAATTGATTAATGGAGTCCACTTCATGCTTTCCTCCTCTAGTAGCCTTGCGAGGTCTACTATATTGTGAGTTATGGACCACCATTTCCTCAATTTTGTTCCAAGTTTGATTGTCATCAACTTCGGCGAACATTCCATTTGATACCATGTTGAGATTGTTCCTTGAGTCTTCATAAAGACCGTTCCAAAATTGTTGTACCAAGACCCACTCGCAAAGTCCATGGTGAGAAATCGCATCACAATAGTCGCAAAAGTCTCCATACGAGAATGAGGATCTTCACTAGGCATCCCCCCAAATTGGCTTCTTTCGACTAATTGGATAAATGCGGATTTGGCAATAAAATTTCCGGTTAAGTGTTGTGGTGTGGGAGTACCATTCGGTAGGTTCTCCTCGGTGGGTACAGAATGTGATGTAAACTTAGGCATTGTGGGTTGATTTTGTGTTGGATTTTGTGTTGGGTTCTCCTCACCTTCTCTTGCAAAAGGGTTGATGAACTCAATAGTATTTGGTTGAATATCTACAACCTCACCAAAACCTCTCATAGTTCTCCTAGAAAGTCTTCTATTGGTTGTCAAAGTCCTTTCAATTTCGTGATCAAAGGGTAACAAGTCACCTTGTGACCTTCTAGACATACAAAATATCAAACAACTCGAAAACAATTAGAATAAACCTTGAGGAGTTTTACTTCCCCAAGGCAAAGAAAGACACAACTAATAACAATACAAGAAAATCTAAATCAAGTTAACACCGTCCCCGGCAACGGCGCCATTTTTGGCCGTGATCCCTCGTGAGGGGTTTAGTTTTCAGTACTTGTCGTTAGGAGCACCTAGACCAAAACACAATTTATAACTTCACAAACAACTCTACAATTAGTAAAGAGGCAAGTAAAGGTCGGATCCCAAGGGACGGGAATTGAGATGAGATTTTCTATTGCAACTAGTGGTGTCTAAGGGTGTCACAATTGGGTTTTGAAGTAGAAGATCACTAAACTAAATAGGCTCACAAGTCTCATTGAAAAGATAGGTTTGAAGTAGAAAATCACTCGAGTTGGTTTATATCTTACAAGTCCCATTGAAAAGATAGGTGATGGGTAAAAAATGCAAGGATTCATAGGCTAACATTTCATCAAACATAACATGTGCATAAGTTGAGATCACAACAAGCAAGCAAATAAATTATGAAAATATATTAAATTAAGCACGGATCATTCCCCATGCTGGTTTCCCCTAATTACCCATTAACCCTAGCTAAGGAAACTACTCACTCATTATCATGTTGAACATGCTAGCAAGGTTGTCAATCATACCAACAAAGTGAAACATGATGAATAAATGAAAGTGATTAACAATAATTAAAAAGGGATTAAGAGAATTATACCTACTAATGATTCCAATAATAAAGCAAAGAATAAAAGAAGTACTTGATGCTTGATTGGAAGGTTGTCAATCTCCCAATAATAACCCAAATAATCTTCAATTACCCAAAATAAAGGATGACTAAGAGAGAGATTAAAGAAATAAAACTTGTATTAAAACTTGATTAAATGTTGATTACTAGATTAAAGAGAGATTTGATTGATATTAACTACACTAAAGATTGCTAAGAAGAACATGCTCTTCTAATTAGACTAATGGGGTACTTATAATGGGGATTAGGTACATAAATTAGGGTTTACTAAGGGCTTAAATGACGATTAAGTCCTTGAGGAATCGCCGGTCTCTAGGGAGACTCCGGTCTCTTTTTCGCCGGTCTTAGAAAAAGATGCGCATCCTTCCTTGAAGCTTGTAGAAGACGAAATAAACTGTCTGGGAATCCGGGCCTCTTTAGCACGGGACGGCCGGATTTGGGCATTCCTGGACGGGCGTCCAGAGGGGGAAGATGGGCGTCTTGTGGAGGTTTTGTCCGGGCGTCTTGTGGAGGAAGACGCTCAGATTGTGGGTGGTGGACAGGCGTCTTCAGGGCAATCCGCACGGATTGTCAAACGGTTTCGTTTCTTCTTCTTTTCTTCCTTTTTCTTCATAAAATCCTTGAGGATTTCCTCGGGGATGCAAGGATCTTTTCTCATCATTGCCCATCTACTATAGTATGTACAAAGGCCTTCTAATCTTGTCTCTCCTTGATGCTTGGTCATTGAATTCAATCAATTTAGCCTCATTTTGCCATGAAAGTGCAAGGTTTCCACTCCTTTCCTACCAAGGACACAAAACCTCAAAGAATATGCAAAACAAAGAACTAAAGACAATAAATGACCCAAATATGCACTAAAAAGCATGGGAACAAGGCTAATTAGGGGACTAAATGTGCTTAAATTATGGTCACATCACCTGTGCTATGTGATCTCCCTGTATATTCCAGACATATCTTTGTAGGACTAAGCGAATACGTCCTTGTATTCGAGCAAGTGGTTGATGAATTGTCGTCTTTCCGAAGGCTCGAGGGTGGTCCCTATCTTAAGTTCTTAAGGTGTTTGGTCAGTCCCTACATTTATGGGTTCAGTCTCGTTAATGATAGGTGTTCTATGTTTGCGTTTGTCGAATTCTTTGGCTAAATGAAGTGGGTAGTCACTCAAGTTAAAATCATCATTTTCGTTCAGAATTGCATTGCAATTAAAATAAGACGAGTCGTAAGCAAACTTGGTATTCATTAAGTCAATCTGAGCGAAGAGCTCGGATAAGACATGTTAGAAATCTATATCTCATTACTTTACATATTCATATATGTTTCAAATTAATTTAGTCATAAAATTAATTACAAATCTTATGCATGCAAACTTAAATTAAAAGAGAAGAAATCATCAACACTTACTATGATAATTTCGGTTTCATGGGCACCAACAAGATCTCCTTCTTGTTAGTTCTTGAGCTTTCCAATAATGGATGAACAAGATTCAAGTTTAGAATCTCTCCCAAAAGCATATACCCAAAGAAATCTCTTAATAACTAATATTATTTTGTACTAGAAATAATAAAAGTCTTACTTAAAAATTGATACAAAATAATTTGTATAGCTCTTGAAAATTTCGATCAAGAGGAAGTGATTTTGTGTGTTTTTATTTCTCTAGAACTTTCATAAGATGTAGAGAGTACCAAATTTTTCTTACACTAGAGAAAAATATAAGAGAAGTGAATGAATAATTGAAGAATCCAATTAGCTTTTTCTCTTCTCAAAACCGGTTGGATGGGTGGGTAATGGGGAGCCAATGCATGCAAAAGATGCTCTTTTCAAAAGCTTGTAGGGTTGCATGGCTAGAGAATAGACTATAATTGTGTTTTCCACTTAAATATAAACAACACAATATAAACTCTACCTCCCACCCTTATTTCGGTACATGTATAAAATGGAGTATCCATTTTATTTTGTCATTTGTCAATTGTAACATATGTGACATGTTACTTGACATATGAAATTGTAATGTATTTTTATCATCTTAAAAATCAACATACTCATAAAATATGTCATATACAAAATCGACTAGTAATTCTTAATTACTTATACCAAAATGGTTTATCAATTATAAATCACAACATCTTGTATTTATAATAAATCATTCTTCAATCTCAATTCAATATCAATTGTTTCGTAAACAATAATTTTATCCAAGTAATAAAACAATTCAATTACTTAGACCGTGTCTTATTTAAACAAATTATAATAAGATACGTTAACTTTACTCACAAAATCATCCGTCAATTTTAAGCAATTTAATTAACTCTTATCGACATACGGTTAATTAAATAATCAATTAAGAGTATTTCCCTATAGGTATGACCTAAGGGGATCAACTGATCACCACCGTCGCACGACAGTAATGTCAAACTCTAGTCAGCCAATCATTACCGATATGTGTGGACCAGTTGACTGTAAAATATTACATCCCACATATATTCTTAAAATGAGATTTAAACATGTGATCATCATGATTAACAGTTGTGATCGCATTATTGTCGGAGGACACATATTCCAACAATCTCCCACTTGTCCTCGACAAGTGTGCGTCACCAATCCTCTTGTCCTATTACTATCTCCCACTCAATGCAAGGTGTCTTTCAGGTCGTACTTGCAAGTGATCATATCGAGAGTGGTTTCCTCGATCTGGAGAATAACTGATTGACCGGATTTATCTACCATAGATATCTTCCGAGCGTGGCCACGCATTTCCAGTTCATTACTCCTTGAGTGGCCCTGAGATATTGTTATAACCCTGACTAGGGGATGGACAATTCCTATTGCACTCATTCCCTTCGACTAGCCACAGCCATCATAACCCAAAATATGCCCATTTGACCCCATTTACGAAGGTCGTAGTAACACAAATCAAAGTTAATCTGAAACTGTGCCAACTTAGGCGAACAGTCTTTAGTCAAAAGAATCCACTCATTAGAATACTATGGTAGCTCTCGCCACGACCAGGCTATATAAATTTGCCAGATCTCTATAAGCGGACAAAAGGCCCGACAAAGTGTTCCTAACAGTCTGCCTATGTGATCCACTAGTCATCTCACATGACTGTATGGCACTTGAACTTGCCATCAATCGCATCACACTCTAGTCACTTCGAGACGTCACCTCATACAAGTGACTATGGGCGAATACCATGTTAATCCAGGTTCACTTTAACGGGGTTCAATATTGTCTCTACAACCCATTTGGATGTAACAAAGTACAAAAGGAGTTTTCAAATATAAAAACTCAAACGATAAATGTGATTATCGTATGAGTAGTCAATACTTGATTACTACTTCATTTTCTATAATCCAGTTTGATCTTGAATGTAGTTGTTCATCTCAATTTAATTGAAATGACATTACTCATCTTGTTAAGCCTATGAGAAGGCTTTGGTTAGTAGGTTTTATCAACTTCTTGTACCTTACTCAACCTTACTACATACTCGTTTTCCTTTGTAATGTATACATTTGCATTACAAAACTTTCTGAGTACGTGTCGAGATCCAATCAAGACATAGGCCCTCTAGCCTTAGAATAGCTCCCACTGTTTTTACAGTGTGCAGGACTCATCCTTCTTGCACATCTCATGATTGCAAGTGTACTCAATTTTCGTTGTAAATATTTCTCATTGTTCTTTATTGCCTAGAACGATTCTAGAAAATCTATTTCTTAAATAACATAGCCACAATGGTATCTTAACCATCCTAATGTGTTTTGATTATGGTTTATCGGAAGCCATGCGCAATCTCAATTGTCAATTGTCATTTGTGTAACGCCCTTACACAAAATTGCATCAAAAACACTTTGCATTACATCCTTAACGCTTCTACAAGCACTTAAGGGTAATCTTTATGGCTTACTTGGTAACTATTACTTAAATTCGATTTGAAACAATTCATCATACTCAAAGTATATGAAGTGTTATACATCATTTCCTATTTAATTGATTCAGCAGCGGAAGCAAATGGAATCAAGCAAATATGTTCAACTTGATTGAACTAGTCATGAATCTTATCAATATAAGACTTCTTATTTGACGCTAATATCATGTGGATTTATCTCCATAAATCTGGATATTAAAGATGTATTATATATCTCCAAGGCTTAAATCATTCCCAACGATCAATATGTCATCCACATATAAGACTTATTAAAATTACCGTAACTCCTACTAAAGTTCATGTATAAACACAACTTCTCAACCTATTGAGAAAAGTTTTATCACATGATCAAAACATTGATTCCAACTCATTGATGTCCTACTTAAGATCCTCTATTAAGTTTCACATTATCTTAAGATGGCAAGAATCTACAAAACTCAAGACATGTATTGAATACATTCCTTCTAGTTAAAGAAGTGGTTTTAGATTCACTCGCTATATATCTCATAATGATACACAATCCTTAAGAAAATCCAAATAGACTTAAGCATTTCAACTAGTGCAAAACCCTTTGTCACCAATCAAGTTTTGATATCTAACAATTCACTTGGAATTTATTTCGGATTTTCATGGCTCTAAGCCTTGTATTGAGTCGTGACTTAAACACTCTCATGTAAGTCATATGTTCATTACTTTCCAGAAGTAATCAACTTGAATCAAACAATTTCTTTGTAAGTTATAAGCTCTTTACTTTCTTAAAAGTAGCACGAATTCAACATCTTCAACAAGTGACGAATTTAACCTCCTAGGTTTTGAAGAAACAACGTCTTAAACAAAATGTCTCATGTAGCCAAGAAAGACCAGTTTCTTGCGACATAACATTCTTTGTGGCTCTTGAATAATTTCTCCCACTCTGTCATCTAGAAATAAACTTGTATTTTAGAAAGACAGTTTCACGAGCCACAAACCTGTTGTACTCGTGATTATAATAAGGGAAAAATGAGCATCTATTTCTTTTGAAAACTTACAAACATGGTACCCTGCCATTTCATATCTCATATGACTCGTTTTAGATTTAGTGGGAAAATAATTTAGACAAAATGATAAAATCCCAAAAAGAATCAAGTAACTCAAAGTAACTTGATTGAAGTCCAAACCATATCGAATAGCGTTTGATTTCTTATCCAACCACACATTATCCCATAAAGTGTGTTAAGAGAGATTAACTTGTGATACTATATCACATTTCATTTGGCTTATATCAAAGTCTTCACTTTGATAATCCCATCACGATTAAATCGTGATTCCTTGAACTCTTTGAACTTAGCTTCTTCAAAGATTTCTCTATTTACCTTATTAAGTCGTTGGTAAAAGAAAATGATCAACCTATTTTGGATCAATGATTTACAATTTCGATCTCCTTTTTCAACCAAAAGCACGAGACATCTTGCTTTGAATACAAGATACGCATATACCATAAGATTAACAATTTAATGGTTTCAAGAATACTCGATAACTGTAATACTCCGTATTTATGGTCTAGGGGGTACTCTATCGAGTAGCCCTTACTCTGTCGAGTAAGGGTATGTTGCAGAATAAAATAGTTTCTGACCTGTTGGGCACTCGATCGAGTAGTGGGGCACTCGATCGAGTAGGGGTACTCGATCGAGTACCGTGGGTACTCGATCGAGTGTCCGGTTTTACGGGGGAGTTTTCTCGGGTTTTGTTAATTACGCGATTAAGGTATTTAAACCAATTCGTCTTTGTTCTAAATCACTTTTTATAAAACCTAAAACCTGTTTAAGAGAGAAAGCAACTAGTCTTCTTCCTAATCGCGTTCTTGATAATTCCCGGAGTTCAGACGGTCGGTTTGCATCGTAGTTTGTGTCGTTGGATTCCTTGCGTCGAGGGTAAGCTTTTAATGTAATTTATATAATGTTTTGTTAAGATTAGTGAAACCCTAATTTAGGAATTGGGGGTTTTTATGAATAGTAATTGAATAGTAGTATCTATGTGTTGTATGGTAGGAGGAGAGTTCATAGAAGAGGCGTTTTGAGACAGCTGTAGATACCGTCTGCGTGTTGTGCTTTCCAGGTAGGATTTGAAGGAAATGTAGATTCATATACATACTAACGTACTCATATATGTCTAAATAATTTGTCATAAAATTAAAGGTGGATTTTATGCATGCAAACTATAATAAAAGAAGATAAGAAAACATTTTCTCACCATAATAATTTCGGTCATATTGGGCACCAACAAGATCTCCTTCTTGTTAGTTCTTGAGCTTTCCATTAATGGATGAACATACTTGACTTCAAATTAGAAGCCCTCCAATTAGTTGCACCCAAAACTATCCCATAATCCCACAAATAAACATGTACTAGATGTTTGTATTGTAGTTTACCTTAAAATATATTACTAATACTCATATACTACTTCTAGTAATCTTAGTAATTTATATGAACAATTTAGATTAAAATCTCATCCTTTTTGATGAAGATGGAAGAGAGAGAAGAGAGGAAATTCATGAACACTTGCATGTTTATTGAATGGTAGTGTAAGAATAAAAGAAAAGAACCAACAACCCATAAGGAGAGGGAGTACACGGTTTGGAGCCTCAAAATGGCATCATATCTTTTCCTTTTTCTCTTCTCAAAAATAGTAGGTGTGTAAGATGTGTAAGACTAGTTGTAGGTAGGCATCATTATGTTTATTTTATCAATTAAAATAAAACAACCAAAACCCACTAACACACCCACATTTTCGGTCCATTACTTAAAATGGACTACCATTTTATTTTATCAATTTGTCATTTGTCACACAATATGTCACATGTAGTATGATACATGTTATTAATCAATTTAATGCATATTTATCACATAAATATCATTTCATGAATTAATTAAATTACATACAACAAATTGACAAGTGATACTTGATCACATAAATAAAATGGGTCATATAGTTATAATTCACAACTTCTTGTAATTATAATTAACCATTCATTCTTATCTTTATTGTCTCTCAAACAATAAATAATTTTAGCAACAAAGCATTTTATTACTAAAATTAAATCTTATTTAATCCCATTACAATAAGATATCAATATTCTCTTTCTCACAAATCGAATTGTTCAATTTTTAAGGAATTAATTAATCTGTATCGGTATACAACTAATTAACCTTTTCAATTAAGGGAATCGTCCTTTAGGTGTGACCTCAAGGGATCAACTGATCACCACCGTCCACGACGACAAGTAATGTCAAACTCTAGCCACCAATCATTACCGATATGTGTGGACCAGTTGACTATATATATGTAATGTATCATCCCTTCCGTATTCTTGAAATGAGATTTAATAATGATATTTAAATCATGTGATCGCACTATTGTTGAGGACACATTTCCCAACAATCTCCCACTTGTCCTCGACAAGTGTGCGTCACCAATTCTCTTGTCCTATTACTATCTCCCACTCAATGCAAGGTGTCTTTCGGGTCGTACTTGCAAGTGATCATATCGAGAGTGGTTTCCTCGATCTGGAGAATAACTGATTGACCGGAATTTATCCACCATGGATACCTTCCGAGCGTGGCCACGCATTTCCAGTTCATTACTCCTCGAGTGGCCCTGAGATATTGTTATAACCCTGACAAGGGGGTGGACAATTCCTATCGCACTTATTCCCTTCGACTAGTTACAGCCATCATAACCCAAAATATGCCCATTTGACCCCATTTACGAAGGTCGTAGTAACACAAATCAAAGTTAATCTGAAACTGAGCCATCTTAGGTGAATAGTCTTTAGTCAAAAGAATCGACTCATTAAAATACTATAGTAGCTCTCGCCACGACCAGGCTTTATAAATTTGCCAGAACTCTATAAGCGGTCACTGCCCGACAAAGTGTTCCTAACAGTCTGCCTATGTGATCGACTAGTCATCTCACATGACTCTATGGCACTTGAACTTGCCATCAATCGCATCACACTCTAGTCACTTCGAGACGTCACCTCATACAAGTGACTATGGGCGAATACTATGCTAATCCGTGTTCACTTTAACGGGGTTCAATTGTCTCTACAACCCGTTTGGATGTAACAAAGTATAAAAGGAGTTTTTAAAGAAAAACTCGAACGACAAATGCGATTATCACATATGAATAGTCAATGCCTGATTACTATTTCATATTCTATAATCTAATTTGATCTTGCATGTAGTTGTTAATTTCAATTTAATTGAAATGACATGACTCATCATGTTTAGCCTTTGAGAAGGCTTTGGTTAGTAGGTTTTATCAACTTCTTGTACCTTACTCAACCTTACTACACACTCGTTTTCCTCTGTAATGTATACATTTGCATCACAAACTTTCTGAGTACGTGTCGAGATCCAATCAAGACATAGGCCCTCTTAGCCTAAGATTAGCTCCCACTGTTTTCACAGTGTGCGGGACTCATCCTCTTGCACATCTCATGATTGCAAGTGTACTCAATTTCCGTTATAAATATCTCTCATTGTTCTTTATTGCCTAGAACGATTCTAGAAAATCTACTTCTTAATTAACATTTCCACAATGGTATCTTAACCATCCTAATGTGTTTTGATTATGATTTTGTCGGAAACCATGCGCAATCTCAATTGTCAATTGTCACTTGTGTAACACTCTTACACAAAATTGCATCATAAACACTTTGCATCATAGCCTTAATGCTTCTGCAAGCACTTAAGGGTAATCTTTATAGCTTTCTTGGTAAAGATTACTTAAATTCGTTTTTTGAAAATAATTCATCATACTCAAGGTATATGAAGTGTTATACATCATTTCCTATTTAATTGATCCGGCAGCGGAAGCAAATGAAACCAATCAAATATGTTCAATTTAATTGAACTGGTCATGAATCTTATCAACATAAGACTTCTTACTGACGCTAATATCATGTGGATTTATCTTCATAAATCCGGATATTCAAGATGTATTATAATACTCCAAAAGTCTTAAATCATTCTCAATGATCAATATGTCATCCACATATCGGACTAATTAAAATTTCCGTAACTCCCACTAAACTCCATGTATAAACACAACTTCTTGACTTATCGAGAAATGTTTTATCACATGATCCAAAATGTTGATTCCAACTCATTGATGTCCTACTTAAGACCCTCTCTTAAGTTTCACATTATCTTAGGATTGCAAGAATCTTCAAAACTCAAGATATGTATTGAATACATTCCTTCTAATTGAAGAAGTGGGTTTTAGATTCACTCGCTATGTATTTCATAATAATGAAACACAATCCCTAAGAAGATCCAAATAGGCTTAAGCATTTCAATTGGTGCAAAACCCTTTGCAACCAATCAAACTTTGAAATCTCTCTTTATTAGTGCAAAACCCTTTGCAACTAATCAAGCCTTTTTATTTCGGATTTTCATGGCTCTAAGCCTTATATTGAGTTGTGACTTAAACACTCTTATGTAAGTCATATGTTCATTACTTTCTAGAAGTAATCAATTTGAATCAAACAATTTCTTTTGTAAGTTATAAGCTCTTTACTTTCTTAAAAGTATCATGAATTCATCATTTTCAACAAGTGACGAATTTAACCTCCTAGGTTTTAAAGAAACAACATCTTACACAAAACATCTCATGTAGCCAAGAAAGACCAGTTTCTTGTGACATAACATCTTTGTACATCTTTGTGGCTCTTGAATAATTTTCTCCCACTCTGTCTTCTAGAAATAAACTTGTATTTTAGAAAGACAGTTTCACGAGCCGCAAACCCGTCGTACTCATGATAATTGAAAAGGGAAAAATGAGCATTTGTTTCTTGTGAAAACTTACAAACATGGTACCCTTACCATTTCATATCTCATATGATTCGATTTAGTGGAAAAATAATTTAGACAAAAATGATAAAATCCCCAAAAGGATCAAGTAACTCAAAGTAACTTGATTGAAGTCCAAACCATATCGAATAACGTTTGAATTCATATCCAATCTCACATTATTCCATAATGTGTGTTAAGAGAGATTAATTTGTGATACAACATCACATTTCCTTTGGCTTATATCAAAGTCTTCACTTTGATAATCCCATCACGACTAAATCGTGATTCCTTGAACTCTTGAACTTCTTCAAAGATTTCTCTATTTACCTTATTAAGTGAACACACTAGTGTCAACTTAAATTGTTGGTAAAAGAAAATGATCAACCTATTTTGGATAAATGATTTACAATCTCGATCTCCTTTTTCAACCAAAAGGCACGAGATATCTTGCTTTGAATACAAGATACGCATATACCATTAACAATCTAATGGTTTCAAGAGTACTCGATAACTCTTTGCGTTCATCATTCCAAAATTTAAGGTTTAATCTTGGGTTACCAATTTGAATCTTACATCATCTACATGATATGTCATTCTAGTTTGGTTTAGAATATAATCACCTTGATAATGGGCTAGCCATTCATCAAATCGTGGTGTATAGGGTCACAAAAGTGAAAACCTCTTTTGTCTCTTAACAAGTTTATATTCTTATTTAGAGTTTATGCACTTAATAGTCACAATTAAGTACCACTTTAAATCCAAAAACTAGATTGAGTACACAATTACTCTATCTCTCGACTTCATTGTTGCTAGTCGTCATATTCTAATCATCCTATGTATCAAACATAATGATGAAAACCACCACCGGTTTCTAATATTGACGAAGTAATACTAGCAAAATTTATGTTTAATCAAATAAACATTTTTAAAGAAGAAGGTCCCATTAGATGTCCCACAACTAACTTGTTGATTCTTCAATAATTTGGGGTAGTTTCCTTTCTCGTGTCCAACATTTTAAGACAATGGAAACTTTATCGGTCGGGATTGATATGTTTAGTAACGTTATTCTCAACAACTTTACCTTCAACATTACCTTGTATCAATTCCATTATTATCTTTACTTCTTGAACCTCGTTCTTATCTTAACGGTTTAAGAGAATGCTCCCACTCATTTCAATGAGTCTTTGCTTTGAGAAGCAAAATTGAATCTTATGAAGATTACTCTTCATTTGTTCGTTTTAGTCTTAAAACTTTCATTGAAGTGGTTGCGTTATTTTGGTCAATTACGAATTCCAACAAATCTAATTACCAAAACAATTTTATCGCTTCGATGTACTTAATGCATTTAAGTACATGAAAAATTCATTGCAAGTAGATGTGTTAGTCAAGAATCAAAAACCTGTTTGATAATGAATAACTTTAATCTATACTCTTTACAAGAGATCCTTAGCAATGGTTCATTTGAGGTTTTAGAAGCAAACTCATATTTGTCTTCAGTTACGATATTTTAATGGAGATTTGAATCAAAAACGAAATGATATCGTATATAATTGTGGTAAAGAAATAGAACAATATGATAATGGAATAATGGAAAACTTTAACATTTATCGTTATATTAATACTTGTAAACAAGTATAGCATTTACATAGTGACCTCTACCCAACTATGATAAATGATTCCAAGATCCAAATTCATATTAACTTGGGCACGGGGTAGCCGATGAAACCCTTATCAATATAACTCGGTGGATTAACTCTTTAATCGATTCTACTTTTAGAACTCTCGGTCGATAAAATTACTCTAATATTTATCTATAGCCCAAAACACATCAACAAGGGCACGGGGTAGCCGATGAAACCCTTATCAATTACTTTTGTTGAGTTCAATCCAAATTTCGAATAAATGTGTCCATTATCCAAACCCACATTAACTTAGGCACGGGGTAGCCGATGAAACCCTCATCAACATGAATTCGGTGGATTAACATTTATCACCCACTTCCCCTACGTAACAAGGTTTGTACCCCGGGGTAGCCGAGTGCACTCCCTCGCGAAATAGGTTTTCATGGTTTCTACTATTTGGTAAGGCTATGTCTCAATTAATTGTTTTAGCGAGAGGTCATGTCAATTTATTATCTATCACGTTTTAAGTGAACTAAGCGGTGAACTACGATAATTCGAATTGACACGGTCGATAAACTCGATAAAAAGGATGCATGTTTAGTTATGGCGATTTAGCGATGCATGTGACATAAAATAAAATGCAAGCATAAAATAAATAAATCCTAGTATGGCCTTTCCTAAAATAGAAAAACTCTTTAACTATTACATATTCGGAAACCAACTCCATTGGTCCCTTGAACTTCGGTTGTGGCACGCATCTCGAGGTAACACCGTCTTTATGTATCGCCATTCTTGAAGAAATCCGTCTTTGGGAACTCCGGAATGAATAAAATTACATAATAAATTACATAATTTCCTATTATACATTTGTAACTAAATAAAATAAATCTATTAAATTACAAAACGGTGATACGAGATCACAATAAAAATTACAACCGAATCGATATTCCCATACATTTCGGGAAATACCAATTAAAATCTAAGGCCATACTAAGTAAAATTACATAATTCAAAATTACATAAATTAAAATTATGACAATCATAAAGAAAAATGCAGCATTATAATATGTATGAACATGCTCAATTTTATGCTAAATCGCCTTTAAATTGCCAATATCGTATATTACTCGGTTTTTACGGATTTGCGTGATTTCAACATTTTACAATCACAAAAATACATAAACTCATATTTATGCATAAGTTAATTACCCTAACCACTTAGGACTCAAAATTTAGTCTTCACTAATAATTTGACCATAATTAACTCAAATTTCTAAAATTGTTCATTAATAGTCCAAAATTACAAAAATAAGCTATTAAACTTCAAATAAATCACAAAACTTCAAATAAATTCAAAATTTGAAATTTAAATCCATGAACATTCTGGAAAAATACCATGACACTCATAATGTTCATAATCTTAGGTTAAAAATTTCGAAATTATCCCGGAAAAACAATGTTGCGGTTTTATCGATTTTAACTAAAATAATCATAAAACATGAAGAAAAATTATATTCATTAACTTTTCAATTTTAGATCTGAAAAATATAATAAAATGCAACATTAGACGTTTTTCTTAAGTCATAGATTATGTTTTATTAATTTTTCACTAATAATGTCACTATTTATGCTATTTTTCTTCAAAAATCCATAAATCATGCATAAGGACTTCTTTATGGCCAATTATTTTACACACATCTTGTAAAATTGCATGTGACAACATATAAAATTTCTATGACCAGATTCGAAATTTAACTCATATTAACCTATTTTTCACTTTAAATCCGAATTAAAAATGAAAAATCCATTTTTCGAGCATAAAAACTCATAAAATTATGAAAATTTTCAGATCATCTAAAAATAATATATGTGAAAACATATCCAAAAACTACTGGAAAATTCGAAGTATAGCAAATTTTAGACCGAAAATGACATTTTTACTCATAAAATCATATTTAAATGTCATTATTGTATAATATGAACAATAAAAATCCGTAAAATTAACCAAAATATCCTAAAACATTTTAGGATCAGAAACTTTAACATGCAAAAAATTATTTTCGTGATATATCATAATAACACAAATTTTACAAGTTTTATTTGTTATTCTTATAACTCGGAAAAACTTTTAACCAATTTGCATGCAAACAACCGTGGCTCATGATACCGATTGAAGGAAATGTAGATTCATATACATACTAACATACTCATATATGTCTAAATAATTTGTCATAAAATTAAAGGTGGATTTTATGCATGCAAACTATAATAAAAGAAGATAAGAAAACATTTTCTCACCATAATAATTTTGGTCATATTGGGCACCAACAAGATCTCCTTCTTGTTAGTTCTTGAGCTTTCCATTAATGGATGAACATACTTGACTTCAAATTAGAAGCCCTCCAATTAGTTGCACCCAAAACTATCCCATAATCCCACAAATAAACATGTACTAGATGTTTGTATTATAGTTTACCTTAAAATATATTACTAATACTCATATACTACTTCTAGTAATCTTAGTAATTTATATGAACAATTTAGATTAAAATCTCATCCTTTTTGATGAAGATGGAAGAGAGAGAAGAGAGGAAATTCATGAACACTTGCATGTTTATTGAATGGTAGTGTAAGAATAAAAGAAAAGAACCAACAACCCATAAGGAGAGGGAGTACACGGTTTGGAGCCTCAAAATGGCATCATATCTTTTCCTTTTTCTCTTCTCAAAAATAGTAGGTGTGTAAGATGTGTAAGACTAGTTGTAGGTAGGCATCATTATGTTTATTTTATCAATTAAAATAAAACAACCAAAACCCACTAACACACCCACATTTTCGGTCCATTACTTAAAATGGACTACCATTTTATTTTATCAATTTGTCATTTGTCACACAATATGTCACATGTAGTATGATACATGTTATTAATCAATTTAATGCATATTTATCACATAAATATCATTTCATGAATTAATTAAATTACATACAACAAATTGACAAGTGATACTTGATCACATAAATAAAATGGGTCATATAGTTATAATTCACAACTTCTTGTAATTGTAATTAACCATTCATTCTTATCTTTATTGTTTCTCAAACAATAAATAATTTTAGCAACAAAGCATTTTATTACTAAAATTAAATCTTATTTAATCCCATTACAATAAGATATCAATATTCTCTTTCTCACAAATCGAATTGTTCAATTTTTAAGGAATTAATTAATCTGTATCGGTATACAACTAATTAACCTTTTTAATTAAGGGAATCGTCCTTTAGGTGTGACCTCAAGGGATCAACTGATCACCACCGTCGCACGACAGTAATGTCAAACTCTAGCCAGCCAATCATTACCGATATGTGTGGACCAGTTGACTATATATATGTAATGTATCATCCCTTCCGTATTCTTGAAATGAGATTTAATAATGATATTTAAATCATGTGATCGCACTATTGTTGAGGACACATTTCCCAACAGGATTTCCTACTCAGTATTAGTCCCATAATGGGATATTGGTGATGTGTTGTAGTTAGTTGCTTGATATGATGATTGTGTGTAATTGTGCTTGTGGTTGTGTTGTTGATGGCTCTCGAGATGCGTTCTCGGTTGAGTGGGGTCACTTGCGGGAGTGATCTCACGCCCTAGTTTCGCCCTTCGTGGAACCCGCCACGAAAGGGGATGTGCACATTAATGGACAGGGTTATCGCTCGTACGATGAGCGGGGCTTAGGTGGAACGGTGCGGTCCCCCATGGCGTGGCTGGGTCCGGTGGACGGTCGGTACCAAGATTGAGATGATGGGAGTTGGTGGTGGTTGTGTGTGTGTGACAGTTCAGCTGTCTATTTGTCTTATTGTTGTTATCTATTTTGATTGTGTGATTAGTACTGACCCCGGTGTTGTTTTGTAAAACCTGCGGTGATCCATTCGGGGATGGTGAGCAGATATTGAGCAGGTATAGAGATGATACTGGGATAGCTGGGATGGCCATGACATGACGATAGAGTCTTCCGCTGTAGTTTAGTTTTATTTACATTTCAGTTGAGAACAGACAGTTTGGAATAATGTATTGTACTTTCAGTTTGGTTTCGAGGATTGTACTTATTCATTAAATTACTTATAATAAATGTTGTTTCTGTTTTGTCTATTTGATTATCATACCTCGGGCAACCGAGATGGTGATGTCTTCATACCGAGTGGTCCTGGTAAGGCACTCGGAGTATGGGGGTGTTACAAATGGTATCGAGCGACGATCCCGAAACCGTAACCAATGAACTTAATGAACATAGAGAGTCAATTAAAATGAACCCGGGGTAAAAGTTGTAGGAGCTAGTGCAAAGGCTTGGGAGACGTCCTAAAGTCGCGGGGGTCGCCCTACAACTTTGAACCGGTCACATGGGGGAAATATGTGTTGAGTCATGTGTGTGCTTAGTAACTTGCGTAATAATGTGATGGAATGTGTTGATGGTTGAATCTTCGAATTGGAAGTTGATGAGACGAAAGAAAAGTAATGTTATATATATATACATTGTTGATGAAATGATAGCATGATGGAATGATTTACAATGTGGCTTTAATAGCATGATGAATTGATCTTGTTGATAGTATAAAAGATGCGTAGCATATGTATTCTGATAGCATGTGATTTTATAAAGTTAGCATGTTAGTATACGACGTAATATGCGGGTAGCTCTTACGTATTGGGGGTACTTGATCGAGTGAGTCTGACTCGATCGGGTAGGTTTTTAACGATTTTGAGTCCAGAATCGAGTTTTGGGGCACTCGATCGAGTAACTAGGGGTACTCGATCGAGTATAGTCACTCGATCGAGTAGCCTAGATACTCGATCGAGTGGGTTAGAGATCGAAGGTCCTGTTTGGTTCGGAGTTTGGGTACTCGATCGAGTACATGGGGGCACGATCGATCGAGTAGCCCGTTACTCGATCGAGTGGGTTTGGATACTCGATCGAGTAGGTTCTGGGCAGCGCGTTTTCGTGTTTTGAGGTTTAGTACGCGTGTTTATGTTTATCCCTTTCTTATATAGCTTCAAGATGCCGCCCAAGAGAAACGCTTTGTATGCGAGAGCTGAGGTTATGACTACGGATGACATCGTCAAGATGTTAGAGCACCGGGGACGCTCTTACCGAGACCCGAAGAGAGTGAATGAGGACAAGGATAAGAGTAAGAAGAAGGAGGTTGACCATGCTAAAGTCAGCCTCTATATTGCGAGGTTTAACCCGAAGGAGTACAAGGGAGTTGAGGAGCCTAACCATCTTGATAGTTGGCCGAGGGAGATGGAGAACATACTAGATTTAGTTTCATTTGTCCGATGAGATGAGGGTGGATCAGCCGCATTCTATCCGAGGGAGGCGGTGGCAAGTGGTGGGATTGATAAAAGTGAGTGCCAAGGAGATATATACCAACCGGGGGTTACCCGCTATACCTTGGGAGGAGTTTCGTAGGTGAGGAAGGAGTTCGTACGAGAACATGTGAGGAGTAAGTTGAGAGAGGAGTTCGACAAGTTTAAGATGACTGAGATGTCGTGGCCGAGTACTACAGGCGGTTCAATGAGAAATCCAGATATATGCCGAGGATATGGGTTTGAGTGAGGAGAATCGGCTTTGAGGTTTGAGAGAGGGCTAACCACAAAAATTATGGATAAGTTACCCGTGGGAGTCCTTACTGATGTGAAGGAAGCATATGAGAGGGCCGGGAGAGCCGAGAGGCTAGTGGAGATGGCTCGGGAGAGGTCGGGTGGAGAGAAGAGGAAGTCCGAGAGCGAGGGTGGTGGCCAATCTAATTTCAAGAAAGGCAACCACAATCAATCTAAGGGATTTTCTTCGGTTTCCGGGTTTAGTCTTTGGAACTTCCTTTGGGCGAGGTCGTGGGAGTGTGAGCAACAGTGGGAGTGACCGCTTTGGTTGTGGTGGCGTAGGCCACAAGAGACATGAGTGCACGAGCGCACCGGGATCCTTTCGAGAGACTGCGCAGAGCATTGCAAGCAAATGCACCCGGTGGATCATGGCCAAACCGGGGAGGTCAGAGCTACCAGAGTGGAGGCAACCACAACGGCGGTAATTCTTATCAGAAGACACCGATGAACAACAACAACAATCAAGGGTCGGGAGCTAAGCCGACCGCATCGCCTAATCTTGTCCGGGGAGGTGGGCGGAAGACCGATGGCAAGTTGTTCATGATGGACAAGAAGGCAACGAGGAGGATGCGCACGTTATCACCGGTACATTCCTTGTTAATGGTATTCCTACGTTTGTTTTGTTTGATTCGGGGGCTTCTCAATCGTTTGTGTCTTCGAGTCATGTAAAACAGTTGGGTTTGAGAGTATATGAGTCTGTTAGGGAGCAAGTTTTCATACCTTCAGGTGAGTCTGTATCGTGTGGGAGGTTGTTTAGAGATGTATCTTTGATAGTTGGGCAAGTCGATTTCCCTGTAGACTTGCTAGAGTTTCCTTTTAATGGTTTTGAGATGATAGTTGGGATGGATTGGTTAGGAAAGTATAAAGCTAAGATAGTGTCATCAAAGAGAGTGTCCCTTAGAGGTCCTAAGGGTGTAAGTGTGTCTTACCGTGGGTTTCTAGTCAAACCCAAAGTTAAGTTGATTGCAAATTGTCACTTTGAAGTCGTATCTGAGGAAGGGATGTCCTTTGATCCTGTGCCATGTGAGAGATGACCGGATGGAGAGCCCGGCAGTTGACGAGATACCAGTGGTGGGAGAGTATGCAGATGTTTTTCCAGAGGAGATTCCGGGGTTGCCACCGAAGAGGGAGATAGATTTCACCGTTGAGTTGAAGCCAGGGACGGGGCCAATCTCTAAGGCACCGTACCGTATGGGTCCTAAGGAGATGGAGGAGCTTAGGAAGCAGTTGGATGATTTGATAGAGAAGGGATACATTAGACCAAGTGTATCGCCTTGGGGAGCACCAGTTCTTTTCGTGAAGAAGAAGGATGGAACTTTGAGGTTATGCATAGATTACCGGGAGCTGAACCGTGTGACAATAAAGAACAAGTACCCTTTGCCAAGGATAGATGACCTGTTTGATCAGTTGAGTGGTGCAACGGTCTTTTCTAAGATCGATTTGAGGTCGGGGTACCATCAGGTGAAGATTAGAGATGTGGACATACCGAAGACAGCTTTCACGTCGAGGTATGGCCATTATGAGTATGTGGTGATGCCATTTGGGTTGTCTAATGCGCCGGCAGTGTTTATGGATTTGATGAATAGGATCTTCTTACGGTTCTTGGATCGGTTCGTAGTAGTGTTTATCGATGACATCTTAGTTTACTCTAAGACTAAGGAGGAGCATGAGGAGCATCTGAGGATCGTGTTGCAGACATTGAGAGATCATGAGTTGTATGCTAAGCTGTCCAAGTGTGAGTTCTGGTTAGAGAAAGTTGCTTTTCTGGGGCATGTAATCTCTAAAGATGGGGTAGCTGTGGATCCGGCGAAGATTGAGGCAGTGACAAAGTGGGAAGCACCGAAGAATGTTCTTTGAGGTTAGGAGTTTCTTGGGTTTAGCTGGATACTACAGACGGTTCGTGAAAGATTTCTCCAAGATAGCTAGACCGATGACAGCGTTGATGAGGAAAGAGAACAGGTTTCGTTGGGATGAGAGTTGTGAGACGGCGTTCCAAACCTTAAAGGAGCGTTTGACCACAGCTCCTGTCTTGGCGTTACCTGAAGGGAGCGCGAATTTCGAGGTCTATACAGATGCCTCGAAGAATGGGTTGGGATGTGTGTTAATGCAGAATGGTAAAGTAATTGCCTATGCGTCTAGGCAGTTGAAGCCTTATGAGGAGAACTACCCTACTCATGACCTGGAGTTGGGTGCTGTGGTGTTTGCTCTCAAGATTTGGAGACACTACCTTTATGGAGCAATCTTTAAGGTATTTTCTGATCACAAGAGTCTCAAGTACATCTTCACGCAGAAGGAGTTGAACATGAGACAGAGGAGGTGGATGGAGCTGATTGGTGATTATGACATGGAAATCATCTACCATGAAGGAAAGGCCAACGTTGTTCTTGATGCTTTGAGTAGAAAGAGTGTACATTCCTGTGTACGACTCTATCTTTGATGAGGCTGAGGGATGAGGTAGCGAGCTTTGGGATTCATATGATGTAGAAAGGAGATGCTATGGGTGATATGACGGTACATATGGAGTTTTATGATGACATTCGGGATAAGCAGGCTTTGGATCCTAAGATAGTGGAGTGGAGAGCTGGAGTAGAGAAAGGGACAGTGTCCCGGTTTTCCATTCATACAGATGGTAGCTTGAGGTTTGATGGTAGGTGGTGTGTTCCTAATGACGAGGAGTTGAAAAAGACAATCATGACAGAAGCGCATTGCACACCATATTCAGTTCATCCGGGTGGAGACAAGCTTTACAAAGATTTGAAGAAAACGTTTTGGTGGCCTGGGATGAAGAAAGAGACAGCCGAGTTTGTGTCCCGTTGTTTGACATGCCAGAGAGTTAAAGGGGAACAGAGAAGACCACAAGGTAAGGTTCAGTCTTTGGAGGTGCCTGAGTGGAAGTGGGAATCCATTTCCATGGATTTCATTGTGGGTTTGCCGAAGAGTCAACAAGGTAACAACATGATTTGGGTGATAGTGGATCGGTTGACCAAGTCAGCTCACTTTGTTCCAATGAAAGATACATGGACTAAGGCACAACTGGCTATGGCCTATCGAAAGAACGTGCTTAAGTTACATGGAGTCCCTAAGGACATAGTGTCTGACAGAGATGCGAGGTTTATATCAAGGTTTTGGAAGGAGTTGCAGGAATCGTTGGGAACAGCTTTGAAGATGAGTACAACATTTCATCCTGCGACGGATGGGCAGATCGAGAGAACAATCAAGACTCTTGAGGATATGTTGCGAGCTTGTGTGATGGATTTTGGTGGTAGCTGGGAGCAGAGGTTGGATTTGATAGAGTTTTCTACAACAACAACGACTATCACACCAAAGTATTGGTATGGCACCGTTTGAGGCTTTGTATGGGAGGAGATGTAGGAGTCCGATCTGTTGGGACGATAGTCGAGGCGGTGGTTTTAAGACCGAGATGGTACATGAGATGGTGGAACAGATTAAGATGATCTGGGAACGGATGAGAGCAGCCCAGATCGACGTAAGAGTTATGCAGATCTACATCGTCGGGACATAGAGTTTCGGGTTGGGGACAAGGTTCTTCTGAAAGTGTCTCCGATGCGTGGGGTTATGAGATTTGGGAAGAAAGGCAAGCTAAGTCAGAAGTTTATAGGGCCTTATGAGATCTTAGAGCGAGTTGGGGAAGTAGCTTATCGTTTGGCTTTACCGGCTGCTTTGGAGAGAGTGCATAATGTGTTTCACGTATCGCAGCTGCGGAAGTATGTGAGTGACCCGTCACATGTGTTGGAGGCAGAGAGCTTAGAACTGGATGAGTCTTTATCGTACCTTGAGGTGCCTAAGCAGATCCTAGACCGAAAAGTTAGAAAGACCAGGAGTGGTGAGACAGTTTTGCTTAAGATCCTTTGGTCTAACCATGAGACTGAGGAAGCTACATGGGAGGCGGAGGATATCATGAAAGAGCGTTACCCTTTCCTTTTTGATCAGGTATGTATGGTTACGGGGACGTAACCTTGTTTCTTTTAGGGGGGTAGGAGATGATCGCGAGAGTTTTTAAGAGTTTTTACACCCCTTTTATATGTTGTGTCGGTATGTTTGTCGGGATAAGTTGGGTTAGTAGCATGTTTTACGTTGTGTTTATTTTGACCTTCGAGTCGGGAAGCTTATGGGAGTACCTTTGTTTTGGTAGTGGTTTGAACTTCGGGGACGAAGTTCCTTTTAAGGAGGGAAGACTGTAATACTCCGTATTTATGGTCTAGGGGGTACTCTATCGAGTAGCCCTTACTCGATCGAGTAAGGGTATGTTGCGAGAATAAAATAGTTTCGACTGTTGGGCACTCGATCGAGTAGCTGGGGCACTCGATCGAGTAGGGGGGTACTCGATCGAGTGTCCGGTTTTACGGGGGAGTTTTCTCGGGTTTTGTTAATTACGCGATTAAGGTATTTAAACCAATTCGTCTTTGTTCTAAATCACTTTTTATAAAACCTAAAACCTGTTTAAGAGAGAAAGCAACTTGTCTTCTTCCTAATCGCGTTCTTGACAATTCCCGGAGTTCAGACGGTCGGTTTGCATCGTAGTTTGTGTCGTTGGATTCCTTGCGTCGAGGGTAAGCTTTTAATGTTTTGTTAAGATTAGTGAAACCCTAATTTAGGAATTGGGGGTTTTTATGAATAGTAATTGAATAGTAGTATCTATGTGTTGTATGGTAGGAGGAGAGTTCATAAAAGAGGCGTTTTGAGACAGCTGTAGATACCGTCTGCGTGTTGTGATTTCCGGGTAGGATTTCTACTCGTATTAGTCCCATAATGGGATATTGGTGATGTCTTTGTAGTTAGTTGCTTGATATGATGATTGTGTGTAATTGTGCTTGTGGTTGTGTTGTTGATGGCTCTCGAGATGCGTTCTCGGCTGAGTGGGGTCACTTGCGGGAGTGATCTCACGCCCTAGTTTCGCCCTTCGTGGAACCCGCCACGAAAGGGGATGTGCACATTAATGGACAGGGTTATCGCTCGTACGATGAGCGGGGCTTAGGTGGGAACGGTGCGGTCCCCATCTGGTGGTCGGGTCGGTGGGGATCAAGATTGAGATGATGGGAGTTGGTGGTGGTTGTGTGTGTGTGACAGTTCAAATTGTCTATTTGTCTTATTGTTGTTATCTATTTTGATTGTGTGATTAGTGCGACCCGGTGTTGTTTTGTAAAACCTGCGGTGATCCATTCGGGGATGGTGAGCAGATATTGAGCAGGTATAGAGATGATACTGGGATAGCTGGGATGGCCATGACATGACGATAGAGTCTTCCGCTGTAGTTTAGTTTTATTTACATTTCAGTTGAGAACAGACAGTTTGGAATAATGTATTGTACTTTCAGTTTGGTTTCGAGGATTGTACTTATTCATTAAATTACTTATAATAAATGTTGTTTCTGTTTTGTCTATTTGATTATCATACCTCGGGCAACCGAGATGGTGATGTCTTCATACCTGAGTGGTCCTGGTAAGGCACTCGGAGTATGGGGGTGTTACAATAACTCTTTGCGTTTATCATTCCGAAATTTAACGTTTAATCTTGGGATACCAGTTTGAGTCTTGTATCATTTTCATGATATATCATTCTAGTTTGGTTTAGAATATAATCACCTTGATAATGGGCTAGCCATACATCAAATCATGGTGTATAGGGTCACAAAAGTGAAACCTCTTTTGTATCTTAACAAGTTTATATTCTTATTTAGAGTTTATGCACTTAATAGTCACAATTAAGTACAACTCTAAATCTAAAAACTAGATTGAGTACACAATGACTCTATCTCTCAACATCATTGTTGCTAGTCGTCATATTCTAATCATTCTATGTATCAAATACAATGATGAAAACCTCCACTGGTTTCTAATATTGACGAAGTAGTACTAGCAAAACATATGTTAATCGAATAAACATTTAAAGAAGAAGGTCTTATTAGATGTCCCACAACTAACTTGCTGATTCTTCAATAATTTGGGGTAGTTTCCTTTCTAGTGTCTAACATTTAAGACAATGGAAACTTTATCGGTCGGGATTGATAGGTTTAATGTCATTATTCTCAATAACTTTACTTTTAACATTACCTTGTATCAATTGCATTATAATCTTTACTTCTGAACCTCGTCCTTTTCTTAACTGTTTAAGAGAATGCTCCCACTCATTTCAAAGAATCATTACTTAGAGAAGCAAAGTTGAATCTTATGAAGACTACTCTTCAATTCAATTGTTTTAGTCTTAAAACTTTCATTGAAGTGGTTGCGTTATTTTGGTCAATTACGAATTCTGAGAAATCTAATTACCAAAACAATTTATCGCTTCTAGGTACTTAATTCAATTAAGTATATAAAAAACAATCCATTGTAAGTAGATGTGTTAGTCAAGAATCAAAAACCTATTTGACAATGAATAACTTTTATCTATACTCTTCACAAGAGATCCTTCCAATGGATAATTCGAGGTTTTTAGAAGAAAATTCAAATTTTGTCTTTAGTTACGATGTTTTAATGGAGTTTTGAATCGAAATGATATCGTATAAAAATTTTGGTGAAGAAATAGAACAATATGATAACGGAATAGTGGAAAACTTAACATTTATCGTTTTATTAATACTTGTAAACAAGTATGGCATTTACATAGTGACCTCTACCCAACTATGATAAATGATTCCAAGATCCAAATTCATATTAACTTGGGCACGGGGTAGCCGATGAAACCCTTATCAAAATAACTCGGTGGATTAACTCTTTTATCGATTCTACTTTTAGAACTCTTGGTCGATAAAATTACATTAACATTTATCTTTAGCCCAAAACACATCCGACAAGGGCACGGGGTAGCCGTTGAAACCCTTATCAATTACTTTTGTTGAGTTCAACCCAAATTTCGAATAAATGTGTCCATGATCCAAATTCACATTAACTTGGGCACGGGGTAGCCGATGAAACCTTCTTCAACAAGAATTCGGTGGATAAGACATTTATCACCCACTTCCCCTACGTAACAAGGTTTGTACCCCGGGGTGGCCGAGTGCACTCCCTCGCGAAATAGGTTTTCATGGTTTCTACTTTTTGGTAAGGCTAAGTCTCAATTGTTTATTTTAGCGAGAGGTCATGTCAATTTATTATCTATCACGTTTTAAGTGAACGAAAGCGGTGAACTATGATAATTATAATTGAAACGGTCGATAAACTCGATTAAAAGATGATGCATGTTTTAGTTATGGCGATTTAGCGATGCATGCGACATATAAATAAAATGCAAAGCAAAAAATAAATCCTAGTATGGCCTTCCTAAAATAGAAAATATAATTAACTATTACATATTCGGAAACCAACTCCATTGGTCCCTTGAACTTCGGTTTTGGCACGCATCTCGAGGTGACACCGTCTTTATGTATCATCTTCCTTGAGTGACACCGTCTTCAAGGAACTCCGAAATAAATAAATTACATAACAAATTACATAAATTCCTATTATACATTTGTAACTAAAATAAAATGAATCTATTAAATTATAAAACGGTGATACGAGATCACAATAAATTACAACCGAATTGATATTCCCATACATTTCGGGTAATACCAATTAAAACTAAGGTCATACTAAGTAAAAATTACATAATTCAAAAATTACATAAAATAAAAATATGACAGTCATAAATAAAATGCAGCATTATATTATGTATGAACATGCCCAATTTTATGCTAAATCGCCTTTAAGGAGCCAATATCGTATATTAATCGGTTTTTACGGATTTGCGTGATTCAACCTTTTAAAATCACATTAAATTACATAAAATCATATTTATGTACAAGTTAATTACCCTAACCAACTTAGGATCAAAATTAGTCTCCACTAACTATTTGACTATAATTAACTTATATTTCTTAAAATTGTTCATTAGAGGACTCAAAGTTACAATAAAATGCTATAAACTTCAAATAAATCACAAAAATTTCAAATAAATTTGAAATTTGAAATTTAAACTCATGAACATTCTGGAAAAATACCATAAAACTCATAACATTACTTAGGTTAAAATTTCGAAAAAATATCGGAAAAACTATGTTGCGGTTTATCGGATTTATCAACTATAATCATAAAAACATGAGAAAAATTATATTCATCAACTTTTCAATTTTAGATCTGAAAAATATAATAAAATGCAACATGTGACATTTTTCCTCAGTCATGAAGTATGTTTTATCAATTATTCACTAATTAAGTCACTATTTATGTTATTTTTCATCAAAAATTCATAAATCATGCATAAAGACTTCATTATAGCCTATTATTTTACACACATCTTATAAAATTGCATGTGACAACATACTAAATTTATATGACCAGATTCGAAATTTATCTCATATTAACCTATTTTTCATTTAAATTCGATTTTTATAATGAAAAATCCATATTTCGAGCATAAAAACTCCAAAAATTCTGAACAATTACTGGTCATCTAAAAATTATATATGTGAAGACATATCCAAAAACCACTGAAAAAGTCGAAGTTTAGCTAATTTTAGTCCGAAAATGACATTTTTATCATAAAATCACATTTTTAATGCCATTATTATATAAAATGAACAATAAAAATCCATAAATTAACCAAAAAATCCTAAATACATTTTAGGACCAGAAACTTTAATATGCATAATTTATTTCGTGATATATCATAATAACACAAATTTACAATTTTTATATGTTAATCGTATAACTCGGAAAAACTATAACCGATTTGCATGCAAACAACTAAAGGCTCTTGATACCGCTTGTTATAAATATATATCTCATCACTTTACATATTCATATATGTTTCAAATTAATTTAGTTATAAAATTAATTACAAATCTTATGCATGCAAACTTAAATTAAAAGAGAAGAAATCATCAACCCTTACTATGATAATTTCTGTTTCATGGGCAGCAAAAAGATCTCCTTCTTGTTAGTTCTTGAGCTTTCCAATAATGGATGAACAAGATTCAAGTTTAGAATCTCTCCCAAAAGCATATACCCAAAGAAATCTCTTAATAACTAATATTATTTTGTACTAGAAATAATAAAAGTCTTACTGAAAAGTTGATACAAAATAATTTGTATTACTCTTGAAAATTTCGATCAAGAGGAAGTGATTTTGTGTGTTTTTATTTCTCTAGAACTTTCATAAGATGTAGAGAGAATACCAAATTTTTCTTACACTAGAGAAAAATATAAGAGAAGTGAATGAATAATTGAAGAATCCAATTAGCTTTTTCTCTTCTCAAAACCGGTTGGATGGGTGGGTAATGGGGAGCCAATGCATGCAAAAGATGCTCTTTTCAAAAGCTTGTAGGGTTGCATGGCTAGAGAATAGACTATAATTGTGTTTTCCACTTAAATATAAACAACACAATAAACACTCTACCTCCCACCTTTATTTCGGTACATGTATAAAATGGAGTATCCATTTTATTTTGTCATTTGTCAATTGTAACATATGTGACATGTTACTTGATATATGAAGTTGTAATGTATTTTTATCATATTAAAAATCAACATACTCATAAAATATGTCATATACAAAATCGACTAGTAATTCTTAATTACTTATACCAAAATGGTTTATCAATTATAAATCACAACATCTTGTATTTATAATAAATCATTCATTCAATCTCAATTCAATAACAATTGTTCCGTAAACAATAATTTTATCCAAGTAATAAAACAATTCGATTACTTAGACCGTGTCTTATTTAATCAAATTATAATAAGATACGTTAACTTTAATCACAAAATCATCCGTCAATTTTAAGCAATTTAATTAACTCGTATCGACACACGATTAATTAAATAATCAATTAAGAGTATTTCCCTATAGGTATGACCTAAGGGGATCAACTGATCACCACCGTCGCACGACAGTAATGTTAAACTCTAGTCAGCCAATCATTACCGATATGTGTGGACCAGTTGACTGTAAAATATTACATCCCACATGTATTCTTAAAATGAGATTTAAACATGTGATCATCATGATCAACAGTTGGGATCACATTATTGTCGGAGGACACATATTCCAACAATCTCCCACTTGTCCTCGAAAAGTGTGCATCATATCGAGAGTGGTTTCCTCGATCACATTACATCCCACATCTTGTCCTATTACTATCTCCCACTCAATGCAAGGTGTCTTTCAGGTCGTACTTGAAAGTGATCATATCGAGAGTGGTTTCCTCGATCAGGAGAATAACTCATTGACCGGATTTATCTACCATAGATATCTTCCGAGCGTGGCCACGCATTTCCAGTTCATTACTCCTCTAGTGGCCCTGAGATATTGTTATAACCCTGACTAGGGGTGGACAATTCCTATCGCACTCATATGAGATATTGTTATAACCCGTTTGGATGTAACAAAGTACAAAAGGAGTTTTCAGATATAAAAACTCGAACGATAAATGTGATTATCATATGAGTAGTCAATACTTGATTACTACTTCATATTCTATAATCCAGTTTGATCTGAATGTAGTTGTTCATCTCAATTTAATTGAAATGACATGACTCATCATGTTAAGCCTATGAGAAGGCTTTGGTTAGTAGGTTTTATCAACTTCTTGTACCTTACTCAACCTTACTACATACTCGTTTTCCTTTGTAATGTATACATTTGCATTACAAAACTTTCTGAGTACGTGTCGAGATCCAATCAAGACATAGGCCCTCTAGCCTTAGAATAGCTCCCACTGTTTTCACAGTGTGCGGGACTCATCCTTCTTGCACATCTCATGATTACAAGTGTACTCAATTTCCGTTGTAAATATTTCTCATTGTTCTTTATTGCCTAGAACGATTCTAGAAAATCTATTTCTTAAATAACATAGCCACAATGGTATCTTAACCATCCTAATGTGTTTTGATTATGGTTTTGTCGGAAACCATGCGCAATCTCAATTGTCAATTGTCATTTGTGTAACGCCCTTACACAAAATTGCATCAAATACACTTTGCATTACATCCTTAACGCTTCTACAAGCACTTAAGGGTAATCTTTATGGCTTACTTGGTAACTATTACTTAAATTCGATTTGAAACAATTCATCATACTCAAAGTATATGAAGTGTTATACATCATTTCCTATTTAATTGATTCGGCAGCGGAAGCAAATGGAATCAATCAAATATGTTCAACTTGATTGAACTAGTCATGAATCTTATCAACATAAGACTTCTTATTTGACCCTAATATCATGTGGATTTATCTCCATAAATCTGGATAATAAAGATGTATTATATATCTCCAAGTCTTAAATCATTCCCAACGATCAATATGTCATCCACATATAAGACTTATTAAAATTACCGTAACTCCCACTAAACTTCATGTATAAACACAACTTCTCAACCTATTGAGAAAAGTTTTATCACATGATCAAAACATTGATGTCCTACTTAATATCCTCTCTTAAGTTTCACATTATCTTAGGATGGCAAGAATCTACAAAACTCAAGACATGTACTGAATACATTCCTTCTAGTTGAAGAAGTGGTTTTAGATTCACTCGCTATATATCTCATAATGATACACAATCCTTAAGAAGATCCAAATAGACTTAAGCATTTCAACTAGTGCAAAACCCTTTATCACCAATCAAGCTTTGATATCTAACAATTCACTTGGAATTTATTTTGGATTTTCATGGCTCTAAGCCTTGTATTGAGTTGTGACTTAAACACTCTCATGTAAGTCATATGTTCATTACTTTCCAGAAGTAATCAACTTGAATCAAACAATTTCTTTGTAAGTTATAAGCTCTTTACTTTCTTGAAAGTAGCATGAATTCAACATCTTCAACAAGTGACGAATTTAACCTCCTAGGTTTTGAAGAAACAACGTCTTACACTCCAAGGAAAAGCTCTAGGTTGCTACCCTCCGTGGGGATAGGGGTGACAATAGTTGACTCAGCCTTTGAGACAGCTCCGAGATTGTGATAAAATAGCGGGAAACGGACTTTGTTGATGGACAGGGGTACGATTTCTGGGACAGCTACCAGCTTATCCTAGAATAGTGGAAAGGGGGTTTTGACGGGGGTGTTGAGAATGTTAAGACCTAAGACAGACTCTAACTCTGATTTGTCATCAGACTCCGGTTCAGAGTCCTCTCCACTTTTCTCCTTGAACATGCGGCCTTGGCGATCACTCCATTTGGAAGTCTTCCTCCAGCTTTAGATAATTTTCTCTAGGGAGCATTAGAGATCAAGGCGGTAGGGTCGAATTGGTTTTCTTTGAGGGCGATAGCTATGATCTCCTCGTTGTTGAGGTGCTTGATGTTGTCTTTTAAGATGGGATCATAGATTAGCTCGGGAAAGTCGTCGTAGCTATGACCCTGTGCTTTTTGCGCTTCCTCACGAGGAGACCCATCTCCCGAATGTCTTCATCATATGGTTCGTAACCTAGTCCGAAAGGGATGTTGGGGACCTTGGCCTGTTTTAGGGGAGGCAGGGTGCTTTTCAGTGGGTTGAGGGACATGTCAGGGAAGTATCCCTAGCGCATCAGGATACGGTTTATTATGAGGCTTGAGAACGGGTCACAATCAAAGGTGCTGGGTTGTCGGTTAGGGCATTCACTTCTTGGAATCCCCACATTTCGTCGTTGACTTCCTCAGTGACCTAATAGGCTATCCCTTTTTCCATGATTGCTTTGATTGGGGATGCAGGAATGGTGATTGTTTTTCCGTTGAAGGGACCCAAATTTTCTGGTGAAGGGTTGAAGTGACAGCTTTGGTGGCATGGATCCAAGGATGCCCTACAAGCATGTTAAAGGATGCTTAACTATCGACCACTTGGAAGTTGACTTGCCTTTCCAGAGGTCCGGTCGTGATGGTTAATGTAACACCCCCTTCTTACCCGACCAGCGTAATTAGGAAATGTTAGCGTCTCAGTTTCCCGAGGCCCTGAAATCGGAGTTATAAATAAGAAACTTATTTAATTAAATAACAAGTTTAGTGATTACATAAACGTAAACAAATGAATAAATGTAAACTTTACAAATTACAAGTCGACTACCATCTATGTCATCTGTGTTATGCTACTCGACTCAGAGTCTAAGGCGCTGCCCAAATCCCAATCACGTCAAGAAGAAAAACTTGTACTTAACCTGCTCCCCATATGATTGGAAATATCATATGGATCGACACAGGCCACCCCGGAAATAGGTGACAATTACACAGACACACAAACTTCAGTTTCAATAAATAAAGTGTGACACAACTCAAAGTGTGTGAGTATGCAAGATGACTATAATATGACTGAGACACTATCAAACAACCACCACCACTGTACCGGGACACGCCCAAACTTACCGACAACCACACTGGTAACGAGACACGCCCAGACATACCAACAACCACAAACAAGTACCGGGACACGCCTAGATGTACCGGGTCCGAAAGCCAACCGGATCCCCTGCCAAACGTCGTGTCTCAACCACATGAGTCCCTCCGTGACTCAAGCTATTAATGTGCACATTCCTCTTGGAGTGGGAAATTCCAAGAGGTGAATCAAGCGTAAGACGGTCTCCCAGCCGCCTTACATCTCCATACAACAAGCAACCAAACAAACCTCTATATCCTCCGACATACGAGACAACACAATAAAGGCAATATACCATATAACATGCCAATTACCGACTCATTCAATGCAATTGGTAACAAATGATTTATTTAGCAAATAAACACGATATTGAAACTGAGTAAGATAAACCTACCTTTTAGCATACTCCATAAGCAAACCAAATCATAATTATCTTCCTGTAGATACCTCATTTCTGCACCTCCCGCTAACCACGCAGTGATGATTTGGTCGTAGGTTTGATACGCGGAATGATTTTATGACAGTTCGTAAGTTCATCAACAAGTGATAGCTCAAACACTCGAGTCAACCTCATGGTCATCATCTACGCACCAATACGGTCGGTTTGACAATAATTAGAGTTCATTTGGAGTCCGGGTAAAAAACAACTTCATTTTCTAAAAAATCGTTTAAATGCCGAGTCGGAATGTTGTAGAATTCTTTGGATATTTATTCCTAATTAAATTTAATATTTTAAGGAAATATCTTCCGTATATTGTGTTTCACGAAATAAGGAAGTCTATATCTACCGAAATTCCATAAAAAACGCGGAATTCTTTCTTGCTGAGGAGGAAACCTCTGGGAAATGACGCAGCAGGTGCTGCGCCTCTTCCAGAGGTCGCAGTGGTTGCTGCGCCTCTTCCCCATCCCTCTTTCAACGCTTTCCAGAATCTTTCCGTGATTTGTTTTCGTATCCGTGTCATTCCTAAACTCTTTCATGTTTTTAGTATAAATAGAGACCTTCGGTCTCCATATTTGGCACGCGAGTGTCCGCCCTTCTCTTCTCCCTTTGTATTCTAAGACCGCGCTCTTGCTTTCGACGCCTACGTGCTTGATCAATCGGCCATGTAAGCTCAGATCATTCTGAGTACCAGTCACGTTTGCATGATCGGCCAACTTGACCACTACACAATTAATAAATCAATCTTTTAAATCCTTTTTTAAGGGCACTTTCATATTTGCATCGATCGAGTCAAATTACCACTAAAATACTGTTTTAATTAAATCTCGCGACGCTAACATGTAAGTCTGAGAGTGTAAAATCCTATTGTATTTTTTACTGTACTTTTATTTTGTATCACTAATGTAAGGTCTACATCAAAAGCAAGTTCAAAATAGTCTTAAAAACCATCTTTTAAAACCGTATTTACAAAACATCAAAGGTCTGATGTCGAGAAGAAACGCAGCAGCTGTTGCGCCTCTTCGAAGGGTTGAAGCATCTACTGCGCCTCTTCCTGAGGTTGTCGCTACTCCTGCTCTTCTTTTTCTTTCTCGACCTTCTGCAACTTTCTTATTTCTCTTTTTCGTTCGTTTCTTTTGTTCGTATTAGTACAAAGATTATGTTTTATTAATTCTTTTTAAATTATAATGTTTAAATTGACTTAAATCCTTTATAATTCAATACTTGTGGGTTTTCGTCATCTATTTCAAACCCGGATTTTAGAGGTTCGATTTTCTCATATCGATTCTCTGGAATTCGTCTTTTGTACATAGTTTCTTTATTTGATTTCGGTTAATCCAATTTCAATTTCGTTTTTAAGTTCAAAGTTTATTTCTTTTGTATTTCCGACAACGAGTTCGTCGTATAATCAATCACGTGTCTAAATTCCTCATTTATAAACAAAATAATGTCAATGTAAATAATATTCATTTTTAAACATTTTCAAATGTCCCATTTGTAAACCAAATAATGCCATTTTTTTTACAATTTTTCCAAAAAGCCTTTTTCAAAAATACATTTTGTATTTTTCTGTAAATGTAAAATCCATTTCTTTTCAAAAATCACTTTCTATAAAATTCCATTTTCAAATTTCAAGTGAATTATTAAATTTTCCACAAATAAAATCCTTTATAATTTCTCAAAAAAACACGTAAAAGTCCAAAAAAAAAATTCAAAAAAAAAACGTAAAAAAATAAAATAAAAAAAAACGTTTTAAATAAAAAAAATTTCAAACTATGTACATGTAAGTATGTAAATTCAATTGGGCTAAGTTGAAGTCAAAATTCAAATCGACTATGTCCTAGTCGGAACTCTGTCAGGTTATAAACCCGTCTTCCTTTACATTTTGGGTCTTTTCAAATTCGAGTCAAGTCCTAAAGCGTCACCCCATCATATGGACCCCATATCCCTAGTCGGTTAGGATCTAGACATTTCCACAACTCGACTCACACACTCGAGGCTAACACGTCGAGTCATTCCAATATCCGTCTCCCGAATTCTCCTAATGACACGTTTGGGTGCACACATACCCAAACCTTGATCTGTCTTACACACATCATGCCAACTTTAATCCCGTCAACAAGGTCAACCATATAATGGTCACTCTGTCAAAGTCAACACTCGAGTATAAATAAAAGTCAAGCACCGTGAACTCGAATACGAGAAGTGGCTCATGACATTTCACGAATTCACGGGTCAAGTCTAGATTTGTGATCTTATCCTCGTGATTACTTGTCTCTTCCTATGTTTGTTGCTTATTGCCTTAGTATGCGTGATCCCATGTCGAACCGAGTTGTAATACGCGTCATTTCTGTAGAGTAGGAATCCAGCAAGTTCCATCAGTCAGCAATATCACGAATCAGCTCAAGCCACAATCACCGTGTCTCTCCAAGACGTTTATGCCATCGTCCTACGAGTTTAAGCTATAGTGGAAAATTTTAGCATTCACGTCCTCACCCTTGAGAATGGAATGGTGGAAAAGAACACGCCACCTAGAGAAACCTCTAGCCTAGGTCGTCGAAAGCTTAGCTCTTGCAATAACTGTCGTCTTAGGAAGCCGAAAACAACCGAAAGGAAACCTGGGAGGCATCAAAGGGTGCTTTCTGATTTAGGCATGTCTTATGATGATGCTTTGAAGAGACTCTCTGCCCAAGGTAAGCTACATCCAATAGGTCCTACTCTGGATCCACCTCTAGAGAGGCAAGTGAACCTCTGGAAGGGCAACAAATATTGTCTATATCACCAAGGTAGAGGCCATGATATTGAAGAGTGTTTTCTCTTGAAACACACCATCTAAGATATGATCGAAGAGGGCAAGCTTCCAATACTACCTTCTGTTAAGCAATTCCAGATGATCAACCCTCTTTGGTCTAGCAGCACTAAACATGATGAAGAATCATCCCTAGACTATTCTCATCTCATTAATCCTCGTGACGACGAAGAGATCAACATGCCCGAGGAAGACGATATCCAAAGTGGAATGCTCATGCTTTCCATTGCCTTCAACGATAAATTTTCCAAAATAGAGGGAGCCATTGATAACCTAAACTTTTGGCTTTCGAACATGGAGAATCAATTTGCTGCAATGGGTAAGAGGCTCGAGGCCCAACCTCTCAAGATGAAAAGTGTCCAGACAAATCCTCGACCTAACAGTTCTAAAGCAACAAGTGAGCAATCTATTCCTAGTTCTTCTCATCCAGGAATCAAAATCAGCAAAGGCAACCTCAAGGAGCCTTCGTCAAAGAAACCTAACAATTGTCCATGGTCATTCACAAAGGCTTCCGATAAGAAGGACAAACCACCTAGGAAATTTATCGACATTGGTATTACATACACCAATGCCCTCCAAACACTCATGGAACGATGAATGTTGAAGCCTATCGGTCCTACACCAGATCCAGAAAGAAGTCTAGGTTCTAGGATAGTAATTGTGGGAAATAATCTGTATACTTTCCCTTAATCTAGAAGGATTATAACGATTTAATAAAGATGATCTAAGGTCATAAAATAAAATACATAAACATAAGTAAAAAGATTTAGAATTAACCTCCGGTCCTAGCAAATATGGCCTAAGAACAATACCAAAGTAGGTATTCGCCTATTGGTTGCACCCAAGACGATCTGAGATATGCCCTTTGATTATGCTAGAAATCAATCTAAAATTTTCTGTAAAATTTTATTGTCTTTGTGTTCTTGTGATGAGAAAGAGGAGGCAAGGTCAGAAAAAGTATTAGGTCAGAAATAATTTTCTACCTTTCTTTTTATATAGACCGAAATCCGAAATCAATTAGGAAATAAATAACCTCCTAATTTTCGGCCAAACAGACCGAAAATAAGGAGTGTATTTTCCTTATTTTGGTCTTTCCAAAAATATATAAAGTGTGTTAAATTGTCATCTAGTGAGGATCGAACCCATGACCTCTTGGCTTGTGTACCCTCACTATTACCACTATGACACATTCAACTTGTTGATATTAAATACAACTGATTATATTTTACTACGAATTAACAGATTAATTCGTCCAAACTAACCTTATATATATTTAATTAAATATAACTTATTATATTTAATTTACGAATTTCTGATTAATTGTCTCAACTTAATATTATTTAATTTTCATTAAATAATTATCTCCTCAACACATTGACTAACTTTTTAGTCATTTTGGGCATCAATGTAATTATATTTCTATAACCACATTTCTCAAATACGTCCTATAGGTGTGACCTTTAGGGACCAGTTGATCACCGCCATCTGTATGATAATAACGTCAAACTTTCTAGCAAGCCAACCGTTATTAGGTAAACGTTAATCAACTGATTAAATATACGAAGTATACCCTTGTGAACCTATAAGAGATTTACAAATGTTATCACACTAATTTGTGGAGGACACCAGCTCCAACAAACTCCCACTTGTAACCTATAAAGTATGTCTTGACCGATCGCGGGCCAAGCTTATCCTCGTGTCTCCACTTGACATAAGCCTCGCAGCCCCAAACCCGAATAAAGGACAAGTTAGGTACCATTCCCTTCCACATTTCATATGGAGTCTTGTCGACAGCTTTAGACGGACTTTAGTTAAGTATAAGAGCAGTTGACAAAAGAGCATAACCCCATAATGAATCAGGCACTACGGTGTGACTCATCATGGAACGAACCATATCAAGTAAGGTTCGATTTCTCCGTTCGGACACACCATTTAATTGCGGTGGTCCAGGTGGAGTTAACTGTAGAGCGAATCCACAGTCTTTCAGGTGTTGATCAAACTCATTTGAAAGATATTCGCCACCCCGATCTGAACGGAGTGCTTTAATATTTCTACCCAGTTGGTTCTGTACCCTATTCTGGTATTCCTTGAATTTCTCAAAGGACTCACTTTTATGCTTCATTAAGTAGACATATTCGTATCTACTCAAATCGTCCGTGAAAGTCATAAAATATCTATATCCATCTCTAGCGGTAATTGACATAGGTCCACATACGTCCGTATGTATGAGTCCTCATAGGTCACTAGCGCGCATTCCAACACCTTTGAAGGTAATTCGAGTCATCTTGCCAATGAGACATGATTCACACGTGCCATATGCAGAAAATCCGAATGAGGGAATAGTTCCATTATCGACGAGTTTCTTTACGCGTTTCTCATTTATGTGTCCCATTCGACAATGCCATAGATAAGTTTGATCTTTGTCACCAACCTTTAATTTCTTATTATTCATGTGTAATACTTCCATGGTTTGATCTAAGATATAAATTCCATTCATGGAAACTGCTTTGCCATAAATCATTTCATTAAAAGAGAAAATACAACTATTATCCTTTATTGAAAATGTAAAACCGTCTTTAGCAAGTACGGAAACAGAAATAATATTCTTAGATAAACTGGGTACATAGTAATGATTATTTCAAGATAACTCAAAACCACTAGGGAGTTGGATTACATATGTTCCTTCGAGGCAAAGAGCAACTCGTGCTCCATTCCCGACTCGCAGGTCCACATCACCTTTTTCGAGAGTTATGATGTTCTTTAGGCCCTGCAAATGATTACACAGATGAGAACCACAACCAGTATCTAGTACCCAAGTTCCGAAACGTGCATGGTTAATCTCAATCATATGAATATAAGACGACATACCAACAGGAACGACGCGGCCTGCCTTGATGTCCTCACGGTAGACGGGACAGTTCCTCCTCCAATGTCCAGTCTTGTGACAATGGTGGCACTCTATGTCACCGCCCTTACTCTTTGTCTTGCCCTGTGAGCCACTAGTCTCACCAGGCGCACTCTTACCGTTTCCTGGCTTCTTAAACTTTGGCTTACCTACAGCTAGGTCGCCATGAGCCTTGCCCTTACCTTTACCTTTGTTGTGAATCATGAGCACATCCTGCTTCATGCTCCCACTCAATTTCATATCCTTCTCGGTCTGTACGAGAAGGGAGTGTAGCTCATGAGGACTCTTTTTCAAGTCATTCATGTAGTAGTTCGCCCTGAAAAGGGCAAAACCATCGTGAAGAGAATGAAGCATTCGGTCAATGACAATGCTCTCACTGATTCTACAATTCAGTGACTCCAGTTTCTCGACATTCTCAATCATGTGAAGAATGTGTGGGCTAACCGGTTGGCCCTTCTGGAGTTTCGCATCAAAGAAGCGACAGGTATGCTCATATGTGATGATTCTCGGTGCCTTTGAGAACTCATTAGTGAGCGTGGTGAAAATCTTGTTTGCACCTTGGGCAATGAAGCGTCTCTGCAAATTGGTTTCCATTGCAAAGATGAGTACGTTCTTTATCGCACCCGCTTCCATAACGAAATCACTATAAGCGAGTGACTCGTTGGCTCCTGCATTTGGGCCTGGGTTGACCGGTATTGGCTCGATTAAATACCGAGCTTACCGTCGCAATGGCAAGCATTCCGTAGTGCCGCCTCCCGGTCCGCAAAGTTGGACCCATCATTCTTGATCGCGTGGACTGATTCATTTGGTCTATGAATACTTTTAGCCAGGATGAACGATCTAGTGTGGCACTAGGCATTGGGATTGCGTTATTTCCAGCCATTTGTTGTAACAGTATTATTGATAATAAGCGTGTTCTACACTGCGAAAGAAGAATAAAATAATAAGCATGCATCCTTTTTATTTTAAGTCTAATGAACTAATGTCATAACGCGAAGACTCAAAAACATTTATACAATTGACCTCCCTCAAGAATTATATAAATTACCCCAAGACTCAATTCTCTGTAAATTGATAAGCTAACCTGTTAGCTAATTCTACCGTTAGAATTCTTGGTCGATAAATTTCTGTAAATACTATCTTTAGTCCATCATAATCACGAGAAACTCTTCGGACTACAATGTTGAGGTAAACTAAGTCAACACAACTACTTACCCAACGTAGAAGGGGTCATATTAGGCCTACCGACGAAGAAGGGATTCATAGATGTTTGCCCTTATAAAGACTAATCTCAATTTCCGTTTTAGAGGAAGATCCCATCAACTTTTAAATTCATTTTAAGTGAACTATAATCTAGCATGCGAGAATGATTTAAACTAAGGTGATGGCTTAAAGACTGTGACATCTGCATGTCCATGAAAACTAACATACAACCTATATGCGTCAATTTTCATGCATTTTAGTAGTAGGTGGTTTGGTTTTAGGCGGAATATGATGCAATTACTAGCATGTGAATGAAAAGCAATAAAATGAAAAACGTAAAAAAACAGTAAAAGTCCTAGTGTGGCCTATCCTATCAAAATGAACAATAAATACAAGTTTGGAATCCATCCTTGGACCCGAGAAGCTTGTCTTGATGTTCCATCTTGATCCATGTATCGGGAGTGAGCTTGAATCTTCATCTTTAGTCTTCTTTGAAATTACAATAATTAAAATTACATAATTGACCTATTAATTACATTCTAATTTCAAAACCCAAAACTAAAATAAAGGAGATTTGAGATCTCATAATTACATAAAAATTATGTTTCCTTCATTACGAAAACATAATTGACTAAGGCCACACTAAGTATTACAAATTACAACCGATTGCAAAATTAAATACGTAAATAAAATTCATTCATTCGATTCATTCGACATAATTAAAAGCATCAACTAAAATAAATTAAACATACATAATACAATAAATTAATTATGTTGATTAATTTATCCAAACCACCTATTTAAATTAAATTAAGTGACAATTTCGCAATTTAATCACATTAATTCATACATAATCCATATTAAACTTGTAATATGAATTATATCCGTCAAAATTTTAAACCGCTTTAAAATAACTCGGTATCATTAAATTGTGAACCGATTCACGATAACTAATTGGCCAAAATAAAAAAAAATAAAATCCAATTATTTTTTTTTAAATTGGTCACGGCTAAAAAAAAAGAATTTTTTTTTTTTTGTTTTTTTTTTGTTTTTTTTTGTTTCAGCTGCACGGCTGAAAATTTTAAAAAAACCCTTTTCCTATTTTAATTTGGTAAATAGGAAAAACAAGGAAAAACTTTCCATAATTTTTTTCTTTTTAATTTCGGTAAAAAGGCAAATAAAAATTTCCTATTTTTTTTTCTCTCTCTCGGTTTACCAAAAAAAAAAAAACAAAACAAATTTTTTTTTTTATACGGTAAACCGTAAAAAACGCCCTTCCCCCTTTTTTTTTCTCTTTTGCGGCACTTATGCCCTAATTCAAAGATATGATGAAAATGTTTAAGTTGCTATTAGGACATGATTTAGCAAATACATTAACAAACATGATTAATCGTATATGCTAAAACTATATAGCAAAAACGAATTCTTATATCAATGACATGATGATACTATATGTAATTTAACTTAATCTGCATTAAATCAAAATCTACCAAATTCTTCATATGATAATTTTAACCGATTAAAACAATGATATGATCTATAGAAATTGGTTATATATCATCAAAACAAAGGAAAAACGAAAGAAGGAGAAAGAAAAAAAACAGGCCGAAAAAAAACGAAACCCTAATTTTTTTTCGAAAACCAGGTTATAGTTTACATACAATTTTTATGAAAATCATCTAGATTAAAATCGTAGCCTAGTGCTCTGATACCACTTGTGGGAAATAATCTGTATACTATCCCTTAATCTAGAAGGATTATAACGATTTAATAAAGATGATCTAAGGTCATAAAATAAAATACATAAACATAAGTAAAAAGATTTAGAATTAACCTCCGGTCCTAGCAAATATGGCCTAAGAACAATACCAAAGTAGGTATTCGCCTATTGGTTGCACCCAAGACGATCTGAGATATGCCCTTTGATTATGCTAGAAATCAATCTAAAATTTTCTGTAAAATTTTATTGTCTTTGTGTTCTTGTGATGAGAAAGAGGAGGCAAGGTCAGAAAAAGTATTAGGTCATAAATAATTTTCTACCTTTCTTTTTATATAGACCGAAATCCGAAATCAATTAGGAAATAAATAACCTCCTAATTTTCGGCCAAACAGACCGAAAATAAGGAGTGTATTTTCCTTATTTTGGTCTTTCCAAAAGTATATAAAGTGTGTTAAATTGTCATCTAGTGAGGACCGAACCCATGACCTATTGGCTTGTGTACCCTCACTATTACCACTATGACACATTCAACTTGTTGATATTAAATACAACTGATTATATTTAACTACGAATTAACAGATTAATTCGTCCAAACTAACCTTATATATATTTAATTAAATATAACTTATTATATTTAATTTACGAATTTCTGATTAATTGTCTCAACTTAATATTATTTAATTTTTATTAAATAATTATCTCATCAACACATTGACTAACTTTTTAGTCATTTTGGGCATCAATGTAATTATATTTCTATAACCACATTTCTCAAATACGTCCTATAGGTGCGACCTTTAGGGACCAGTTGATCACCGCCATCTGTATGATAATAACGTCAAACTTTCTAGCAAGCCAACCGTTATTAGGTAAACGTTAATCAACTGATTAAATATACGAAGTATACCCTTGTGAGCCTATAAGAGATTTACAAATGTTATCACACTAATTTGTGGAGGACACCAGCTCCAACAGTAATGCCTATTGCCAGTATCACAGGGGCAAAGGACACGACACTGAGATATGCTATAAGCTTAAGCATGCGATCCAGGATATGATTGAAAGTAGGAAACTGTCCCTCTCAACCTTTAACTCACAAGGCAGCTTAAGCAACCCTCATGGATATTCCACTTATCAGGAAACTCTTCTTGTCTATTATCCTTTCAATGTTCCCCATGATGAGGACGAGGTGCTCAAATGGGTGAATGCTCAAAGTGAGATGCCGAAGCCAGTTGCTGGAAAAGAAAATGTTCAAGCATGGGCCGATGATTACGAGTCTGGATCAAAGACCGAGTCAAAGTCCGAGTCCGAGTCCGAGTCTTAGGCTTTCTATCCCATAATTATGCTAGTATCTTTCTTTGTGTCCATTTTTATTGCTACTGACAACCTGGGGGCTGTCCCACGAGCACATGTTTCCTCGAGTCTATGTTAAATATATTCGTTACTCGTTCAATAAAAGTACACTTTTCAATCCACATATTCTATCCTATCTCTTCCTTTACCCTTTTCCTGTGACAACAAGAATTTGTTTGAGACATTTTAAAACAACGCATACCTGTAGATACCCAGTGTCTACCGAGACTACAACATGTTTTGGAATCGCGGCGTTTGATCGACAGTTTGTGTACAACTTTACGTCGGAAAACTTAAAACGATTTCGAAAATAAAACATTTCAAAAATACCTGGAGTGTTTAATGCACGACAGTCGCAATGACACTAACTAGAGTCAAAACCGACACCGGACCAAAAACCGACTAAAAAATTCAAATCCCGACTCCAACAACGAGTCAAAGAGAGTCAACCACCAAAAACAAAACATTTCAAACCTTCTACCTTACGTTTTCCCGGATTCATGAATGGTCAAGTACCAAACATGTGACTACAAAACCTAGGATAGAAGAAATCATGATTGCACTTGTGTGAAAGCGACAAGACACCTCGAAGAACCGCGACGTGGCTCGCGCCTCTTTAAGCAGCCCAGGTGGCCACGTCGCTCAAAACTCACACAACCGCTCATTTCCCTATAAATACCCCTCAAATGCCCCCATTTAAGACTTACGCGAGTGTCCGCCCCTCTTTTCTCCCTTAAAATTCTCGACTCGACTTCTTAAGTCACAATCCGACGTGTATTTACGACCTACCAATCGTAAATACAAGCCTTACACATTTTTTGGTACCGTCATCGTGCATTAAATCACTTGACTGACCACTTCGACCACTACACCGTCAATAATCTTAAAACACTCTTTTTACTTACCAAAACAATTTTAAACCGAGTCTTTTACGACCAAACGAGTTATTACACTTATGTCGGTCACTCGCTATAACAAAAGATGTAAGTATGAGGGTGTAAAAATCCTCCTTTTATCATGTTTTCATTTGTTTCATGACTATAACATGCTAACACATGCATAACATGAACCAGAACATGGGATAAACAAGCCAAAACTGATTTTTGGCCTGAGACAGAAGCCCCTTGGTTCGCCGGCTTGCCCGCGCCTAAATGGGGTGTTCAGGTCAGAGATCAACCGTGTTTGTTCTCGTCTTTCCCCTTTAATTCATTTTCATATTTGTAATTGGTTTTTACCATTTCAAATATTTTCAAACCCTTTTTATTTTATTTCATTTGTTTTAACCATAAAACATTTTTCACCCTTGGTTCCATATACCATGACGGTTAAATCCGTGTTTCGGTGATAATATTTGGTTAATAATATTTAAAAGGTATTTTAAAGCTTTTTATTTTATTTTTGGGAGGTATTTTAAAGCCTTTCATCACTTCTTTACATCTTCAAAATAAACATATTAGTCCCAAACACAAAGTCATCCTTGGTTCTACATACCATGCCGGATTTTAACCCGGGTACGATGATGAGTATCGAGTAATGATATTCAAATGAACTTAAAACAATTAGTTCATAATTATTTTTAAAACTATTCATGTCAAGTTTGTCAAAGTCGAACCCGACACCGAATATTATCAAAATAGTGATGATTATTCGAGTCCAGTTCTTCAAATCAACAAATGCGGTCTAAACGACCTTTTCAAACCAAATCGGGTTTAAATACCTATTTCTCAACACGTTTTACAACGTTTTCTAAATGGTCAGAATACGGCATATAACCGTAGGGTGACCCGCGCCTAAAACAGGCCCTTCAATTCTCATTTTCAAAACCAGGGGGAGGCCCGTTGTACCGCCGGCTGGCTCGCGCCTCATGTAGCCGTCTGGTACAGGGCCTGTTCCCTTTTCAGCATTAGTCTAGGACGATACCGACTACGGTTAGCCCGGATATAAGACGGATCAGATGACTCTTCGTTTATTCAAAATCACATTTGCAAAATGCCTTACTAAGACAAATGGATCACCTTATGCACCCTAAACCTAATACGGTAAATGGATGTTTAATTTCCGTCTTGCATGCAAATCAATCATTAATCCAACTCGACATCTTATACTTGATACTTGGATTAAATCAACCGACTTAGAAAGCTCTCACATGTTAGGTTTAAATTATTGGATGCGCATTCATGCATTTAAACCGTTTTATCAACTTTTGCATTCAACCAACCAAGTTCGATCAGTAGAGGCCGCTACCGTGGGCGGGATTGGGTGTCTGATTAAAGGGCTTCCCAATACGTACTTTCACCTCTTACTCAGAAACTTTGGATAATGGACGACCTTATCCAGGGCGTACAAGAGTCATTCTAGAGATAGGATGCTAAAGAGGGACGATTTCCTTATCTTTAGTACCTATGTCAAACGCTGCTTTGTGCTTCGATTTGACCGTGGTATAAAGTGGAATTCGAACGGGTTCTAAGCATCCCACAAATGCTTGGTGGCGACTCAAACATCTCTAATCGTTTCGAGACCCTTACCGAGATGAAACCGATGGATCTAAAACGATCCGGTCGAAAGCATTTTTACGCCGCCGAGCGTGGCTTTCAAAAGACCGCTATACATCCAACAAATCGGCTTGGCGTGTAGGTGGCCGTGTCCACAGATTGGCGACTCTGCTGGGGAAAATTAGGACACTTACGTCTTTGTGATCCCTAGATGGTGAGACTCGAACGAGGTCTTGGTTGGAATGTTTTAATTGATATTACGGTCACAGTAGGGTTCCTTGTCCGGGCCCACAACCTAACCCTTTTCGACCAATTGGCTCGTCTCATCGGCGTGAGTTTTCTCATCCCCGTGTTTCGAATCCCGATTGAGTCAAGCATGCCATTGACGTTACACATTTCTGTTTCGTCAAAGAGCTTTCATCACTTTCGAGCACGAGGGTAAGGCACCCTCCTTACACATTTTGTTTGGATTGGTATCCTTCTCGCAAATCGAGGTTTGATTGCTTGGTGTGTAACCCACCCTCTTAAGCCAAAACCCCGTGTCAGCATAATGCATAATATAATGAATTGTGAGTTCATATGTGCTACTTGATCATAAGTCCTTCCGTGTCATTTTCACAACCATTTAAAAATCACTTTTTGCGCCGTTATAATGGCCGTTTCAAACCTCGGTCTTTCGCCGACCGTTGCACGCCTTTCTAAGCCGTCGTAATGACGATTTTCAAACCCGGTTTTTATAACCATTTCAAAACGCCTTTCTAGGCCGTCGTAATGACAATTTTCAAACTCGGTTTTTCACAACCATTTCAAATCACCTTTTTACTCCATTATAATCGCCGCGTCTAGACACGGACTTTAACCCGTTTCTCGCCGACAATGGCTATTTCAAAACCCGAGAAAAGAACACACCCTTTTCTCGAGACAGTTTCGAGATCCCGAGGACCATGCACCGTCCCCGAGACCTCTTCAAACATTTCAAACTCGATTTTCAAAACATACAATTTTGAATTTCAAAACCGTATTAGGAAACAATACACCGTTTTCCGAGCCGACTCAAACTCAAAACTGTCTTTTGCAAATAAACTTAAGGCAACGCTTTCAACTGATCGACTTGCGGAGATCTCTATCTTCGGAAGCCGTCCATAAAGTGACGAATGAATCTTTTTGAAAATTTCTATTTTCGAAAACTTCAGTCCACTATTCTAATTCCGCCTCGTGTCTATCGAGTCGAAGCAAATGTACTTATGGGTCTTTACTTATGAGTCGTGTCACCATGAGACCTGTCCAATGACGTCGTGCCATTATGTCGGACTCGTGTCAAAAGTTCGGTCAACACCGTCACGTGATAAATCGAGTCAGCACTGAGGAACCATACACGGTCACCCTCGTCTTGCTGAGTCTGATATTTGTCTCGTCCTTCACCGTGTCGGATTGAGTTGTAATGTGAGCCATTTTTCTGCCTCAGAGCCATGGTCCCGTCTTCAACTTCGTCTGTCAACCACAACAACAATGATAACAACAGAGATGTCACGACTGATCAGCTAGCCAGCCTGCTTACCGCTCTTAAGGTCGCCCTGGATCGCGTCGAGACCCGTATCGACGCCCTGGAGAACAAGGAAACTGGAGAACATAATACTCCACCTCTGAATGAAACTGAGAAGAGGCTAAAGCTCTTGGAAGAACAACTCCTACCCCGGGGTAACAATATCCATCTTGAGAACAACCGAAGGTTCGAACCTGTTGGGGACCAATTACCTGACAACTTTACCCTAACTGATGTGCCTAAGTTCAAAGGGGTGGAGGACCCGCTCAATCATATCCGTGCCTTCAAAGACTACATGGCCATTAAAGGGGTCAAATAGGAACTTTTCACCCGGATCTTTCCGTCCTCTTTGGAACCGATCCCTCGCCACTACTCCCTTGATCCGAAAAACATTACTACTGGGGATGAGATCGCCGTTGAATTCGCCAAACAATACGCCGACAATGTTGAAATCCAAGCCAATACCCGTACTCTTGAGGTTCTAACCCAGAACGATAAGGAAGGGTTCACCGAGTTCTTAACCCGTTGGAGGAGGGTGAGTGCTCAATTGGTCAGTAAATCGACTGAATCAACTTTTGGTGGAAAAGTTCGTCAACAATCTCCGCCCAGTGTATGCCAACTTACTAAGGTATCAAAATATCAAGACCTTCCAGGATCTGCAAATTCTGGGGACACGCATTGAAGATGACCTCCGGAAGGGTGTCTTGGCCAAGACTACTGGCAGAGGCTCCTAAGGATCCACCTCAACCAGATCCCGCCCTTACGGCCAAACAAACAAAATCGATTAGGTCAACCTCGTTGAACCATATGCTAAGAGAGCTGAGCGCCCCCAAAGAGTGTTCACTAATATAGGGTCAACTTACGCAAGTGCTCTAAAGAGGCTCATGGACCAGGGAAAGTTACAACCAATCGGACCCACCCCGGATCCGACCGATGCTAAGAAGTCCCGCTTCTGGAACCCCAATGCCTATTATCAGTACCATTAAGGGAAGGGGCATGATACTGAAACCTGCTTCAAACTCAAACACATCATCCAAGACATGTTTGAGATAGGAGATTTGCCTTTACCCCCACCGACTAAGCCAAACAACAAAACAAATCCTCTGGGGATCCACGCCATCTCCGACGATGGGCCAACTCTGGACTGCTCACACCTCATCCCGCCAGTTGATGACGAGGTGGATGCCTTGGAGAAATATCCCTCAGACGGGGTATTCGTGTTCAATGTCGCCACTATGCTCACCATGATCCAACAGGTTGAGGAAGTCATAGCCAGTCTCTCCGAGAGGATCACCCGACTTGACGATGCCTACCATCGACTTATATTCAATCCTCCACCACCACGCCCGAGGGAGAGTCCCCTGAGCGCCCAAAACTACCCACACCAGGACGGATTGCTCCCGCGACCATTCTGGCATGCACCTCACAATAATCACCCTCATAATAATCACCCTCACAATAATCAACCCCAAAAAAACTACCCCCACAAAAATTACCCTCACAAAAATATCCCTCACAAAAACTACTCACCAAGGAATACCCCTCCAAGGTGTCATTAAGATCCTGAAATCAACGGCGTTTGGAGAGACGACGTTGAAGATGTCAACCTTGTCCCAGAAAAAGAGAAACGGGCGAAAGAGATCGGTCACCTTACCCGGTCCGGACGCCCCTATCAGAACACGAACAATCCAATGGTCGTTCCAACAACAAACGACCAAGTTATCCTGGAAATAGACACTCAACCAAGAGCACCTGAGAATTCAATCCTCAAGCAGCTTCAGAAGGCGAAAGCTGAAATCTCAATCTGACAACTGATCGCAACGTCCTTTGAGCATCTACAGGCTTGGCTTCAGGCCTTGGGAAAACTAACCGTGTCCTCCACCTCTTCCCGTGAAGAAATAATGGCACATATGACAAGGGACGCCCCTGACTTGAACAACCCAGTCGTCTTCTCTGACGAGGATATCCCTCCCTTCGAAGCCAATCATAACCTTGCCTTGTACATCACCGTACAATGCCTCAAGAAGAATGTGCCCATGGTCCTTGTAGATGACGGATCCACGGTGAATGTCATTCCCCTCAAGACTGTTGACAAGCTGGGTATTAAGGAAGCTGATTTGGTCCCAACGAACCAAGGAGTGCGCGCCTACGACGGCACTCGTCAAAAGGTCGTGGGGCTCATTACTCTGACAGTCGCAACCGGACCACTGGAAAGACAAACCAGTTTTTCAGGTGGTCGACATCGATGCCTCTTTCAATATGCTCCTGGGACGTCCCTGGATTCACGCCGTCGTGGCGGATTCCTCAACTCTCCACCAGAAAATCAGTGTCCCCTTCAACGGGAAAACAATCACAATTCTTGCTTCCCCGATCAAAGCTGTCATGAGAAAGGGAATAGCCTCCCAGACCATTGAGGAAGATGATAATGGACTATGGGGATTCCAAGCTATGAATGCCATAACTGATGAATCAACACCTTTTGATTGTGGCCCGTTTGCCAACCTCACAGTCAACCGTATCATGATGCACCAGGGTTACTTCCCGGGTTTGCCCCTCAATCCACTGAAGAGCACCTTACCTCCCTTGAAGCAGGCTAAGGTCCCCAACATTCCCTTCGGACTGGGATATGAACCTACCGATGAAGATATCCAGGAGATAAACCTCCTAATTCGAAAACGCAAGAAGCACGGAGTTATCCTCCGTCCCTATCATCTGACCCTCAACGGATACTTTGTTCCCGAGGGAGAATCAGAGCTCTACCATGGCTTTCCAGAGCCGATTTATGACCATATGGCCAAGGCTAGGTAGCCGGGTGTGGAAGTCTTCCAGGACTGCTACTTCATCCCTGACAACGCCGAAGCTGCTTCAACCGAGTCTTAGCCGTCGTCATGCCTCGATGGACAAGCTGTCACTCTCCTCTTTGGGGAAGATAACATCAATCACCTCGACTATGAGGACATTATCAACATCGCCCTGAAGGACAACCAATTTGACCCAACCGCCTAGATCTCCGACACTGACCCGGAGAAAGCTAACCAAGGCTGGACGAAGACCGTCAAGTGGACCGATTGCCAAGGCCGCATTCTCAAGATTACAACTAGAGAAGGCCCTATGTTCAAGGAGGGAAGCGATGGAGAATCTAAATCTGAGTCTGGGTCGAAGTCAGAGTCTGTCATAGCTCCTAACACTCTTGATGTCCCGGTCAAGGTCCCCTTCCCATTGTTTTATCACAAAATCGTGGCTGATTCAGAGGCTGAGTCTACTAGGGTCACCCCCACTCCCATGAAAGGTGACAACCTGGAGCCTTTTCAGGGGCCACCTCCTCGGCTGTGTCGCCTCTGACTGACCACGAGATGTCTGTCCTTTCCGAGCTTTTCGCTCGTGTCAACTTAATGAACGCTAAGTTTACTTATGACTCGTCTGAATTTAACTGCAATGCAATTCTGAATGACTATGAGGAATTTGACTTGAGTGACTACCCACCTCACCTAGCCAAAGAACTTGACAAACGGGAAACCAGAACCCCCATCATTGAGGAGACCAAGCCTATTAACGTAGGAACCGATAACACACCTCAAGAACTTAGGATAGGGACAACCCTAGACCCCTCGGAAAGACAACAGTTCATTGACCTCCTACACGAATACAAGGACGTGTTCGCCTGGTTGATGTGACCATTATTTGAGCATAATTAGTCCCCTAATTGAGCCTAGTTTGCATACTATTATAACATTTCATAGCCATTTTATCCGTCAAAACCTTCCTAATTGCTTTCCTGGTGCATTTCGTATGTTTTGTAGGAAAGAAGACAATTAGGCGGAATTCCCCGTCCTTCGTGCATATTTGGAAGATTATTGATGACATTAGATGGACTAGTATGAAGAGGAAGTGAGAACTAAAGACCAATCCTACAAGAATAAAAAGAAAGTGAAGAAAAAAATTCTGAAGCAGAACCCGAGCGGCCACATAGGCAAGACGCCCGTCCAGAATGACAATCCGAGCGTCCAAGCAACAAACACGCTCGGATTCCTCTACTAAAATCCGAGCGGATTTGCAAAAAGACGCCCGTGCACCCCCTCAAGAATCTGAGCGTCTTCCCTTCCTGGACGGACGGACCACAACGTCTTCAGCCGAGATGCTCATCCCTCCAAAAAGACTAGCATTTCCCTGCTTAAAACTCAAAAATGTAATTACTAATTTAGCCTTAGTTAACCTAATGAAGCTCTACTATATATACCCCATTTGTAAATAATCAAGACAGAGTTGGGAGATTAGGCTAAGCCTCCACATTAGAAATTCCTTTAGATTCAATTAGGAGTAGATTAGAATAGATTACTCTTTAATCTTTCCACAAACCTCACATTAATCTCTCCTTAATTATTGTTCAAGTTTGTTACTTTTGGGTAATTGAAGATTATTGGGTTATTATTGGAGGATTGACAACCCTTCATCAAACAATCAAGTTTATTATTTTATTCTTTGCATTATTATTTTGGAATCTCAATAGGTATAATTCTCTTAATCCTTGTTTTAATTATTGTTAATCTTTCTTACTTGTTCATCATGTTTTACCTTGTTAATGTGATTGACAACCTTGTTAGCATGTTAAACATGGGATTGATTCATGCTTAAATTAATATGTTTTCATAGTTAATTTGCTTGCTTGTTGTGATGTCAACTTTATGCACATGTTATGTTTGATGAAATGCTAAGCCTATGAATCTTTGCATCTACAACCATCTCTTATCTATTCAACTTGACTTGTAAGATATAAACCAACTCAAGCCTTGTTAGACCATGCATAGAAGTTGATTAGGAGGAAAGTAAGTCGACTTGTAGGTGTTGTACAATCTAATCGATTCGGCTCCGGGACCCAACTCTTCCTAAGAACCGTAAGACATAAACCAACTCGGTTTCTCCACAACACTAATTACTTGCTTATAATTGTAAACATGTTTGTATGATCAACACCATGAATCCCTTATGACCCCATGACATCCTTGCACTTTTAATCATTTGTCTACATCCTTCCTTTTAATGCTTGTTTTACTTTATTGCTTCCATTAGTCTAGACACAACTACAAACCCAAACAAATTGTGACACTAGCATAAATTGAGATAGATAGACTTTGAACCCAAAGCACACCGTCCCATGGATCGACCTCGACTTACCGCTAACTAGTTGTTTGTTGAGTATTATAAATGTGTTTTGATTGGGTGTACAACGACACGCCCACGCCAAAAATGGTGTCGTTGCCGGGGATGGTGCTATGTGATTAAGTTCTTACTTGTTTGTCTATCTTGATTTTGCTTTCACCTTGAGGAACTTGTTCCTCAATGATTGTTCTAACCGTTTTTGTGTAGTTTCCATGCTTGTAGTTGTTTCCTTGTCTTAGCTATGATGGCTCAAGACTTGACTTATGGAGTATATGTTGGATCTTTTGAGTATGACTACAATGGGTATGGGGAGTTTGAGGAGCAAGTCAGCACAAACCTATCTTATTATTTGTACAATGAAAATCCTAACTACTACCCCAAATTTTCCCACCAAAATCACCATATCCAATATCCACAAGAAACACCCACCCAATACCCACTTCACAATGAACTTCAATTGCCACAATACAACCACTTTCACACCTACCCACAACAAGAAAATGAACCCATCCAAAATATGATTCTCCAAATGATGGGAGATCAACAAAACTTCTTCAAACAAATGCTAGAGGAGAGCCAAAAGAGGGACACTGTTTTTCGAGGCATTGTTTCCCAAGGTGAGGAATTGGAGATTCAAATCACCCAATTGAAAGAATCCCAAGCAACCACCCCACACCGTTCTTTGGACATTGATCATGAATGTGAATTTGAAGTAGTAACTTTTGACATGAAAATTGAAGAATGGGAAGAGCCAATCTCCGTGAGCTCTTGTGAATATGAAAGTGTTGTGTTCGATCAGGAAGACATGAGGTTGAGTAAGCCAAATACTCTTAGCCTTTGTGAGTATGAGGGTGTGTCCTTTGAAGTGAGTATTGAGATGTTGGAGGAAGAAATAATGAAGAAGAATGAAGCCCCCATTTATGATTCGTGTGAATATAGCAACAATGATGATGAGCCTAAAGGATGGACTTGTAATATCACCTTGCTTCAGGAGGCTATCCTTGAGACATTTGAGATACCCTATCATGAAGAAGAATGTCCTTCCCCTATTCCTCATGAAGACTATATGACACCTATCATGGAGCCAATGATTGTTGAAGAGGATATGGTAGACCTTCTTCAAAAGGCCAAAGCATCGTACAAAAGCTACTTGGTGAAAAAGCTCAAAGAGAAACTTGCTCGTGAAGCTACTTGCAGAAGTTTGGCACCCACAATGACAAGTTGTAAGGAGCTCGATCATCAAAGTTATGAGAATTCTCCTTCCACCTTGGAAGGATTGAATAATCAAAGCGCTATCATCATCACCAAAATTGAAGAAGAAGTTGGTGAGTGGAAGTCTACGGATGAAAATGAACCATACTTCATGCCTAGTGTTGACAAGAATCATGGGCTTGTTTATTGGAAGCATTGGGAAAGCTTTAGTGCCGAGGACAAAGCGAAAGAAAGAGCATATGACAAGCTTCCTTGGCCGAATTTCATGTTCAAATGGAGCAACCCATACTTGTGTTTATTTGGAGCTTGTTCACAAGCTTTTGATCTTCTATTAAGAGCCTTGAGCTCTATAGACAAGAATTTCTACAATTTTAACTAGTTTGGTGGAGTCCTATCTTAAAACCAACATTTGTAAGATATTTCTTGGATTCTTTACTTTGTATAATATTGTACATTTTTGCATTTGTATTTGATTTCTTGCATGAGGGTAGTGAGAGAGAGTCTTCTTACATTTTTATTGAGCAAATTTCAGAAAAAGATAAGGAGGAATAACAAATCGGTGAAAGGGTATGATTGTGCAAGGAAAAGAAAGGAAAAGAAGAAAAGCAGCCAAAGACGGCCGGCCCGAGGGCTGGACGCTCGTCTAGGGCCCTGATCGCCTTACCGTCTAGCACTGTCTCAGAATCCGAGCGGATTCAGCACAAGACGCTTGTTTTCTAAAAAGACGCTCGTATTCTCCACGGGACGCCCGTCTTGGAAGACACCTGAGATAAAGTTTTGAAACTTCCAGGAAATCCGAACGGATTTTTGAGAAAACGCCCGTCATGAGTAAGACGCCGGTCCAAAATAGAAGACGCCCGTCTTCTGCTTGCTCCAGAAATCGCTGAGGTCCTGTCTCAAAATCCGAGCGGATTTAAAGGAAGACGCTCGGATTCTACAGACTAAAGACGCCCGTCCCGCATGAAAGACGCTCGAATTGGGGTCTTTTTCTCGAATCATCCGCCCAGGCCCCACCTTTATCCGCTCGGCTTCCCCTTTTCTTCTATAAAATCACCCCATTTCTCCCTCATTTCTTCACCTTATCTAACTCTAAAACACTCATCTTCATCCTCAAAAACACGCCCCTCACATCAAAAGCCAACAAAAAACCCCCATTTCCTCAACTTCAAGATGATGAACATCAAGGGCAAGGCTAAGAAGTTTGTTGAATCCGCCGGAAGGAAACGCAAGGGATCATCCTCTTCAACTCCGCGAGACGTAGTGCCACCAAGGAACTTTCGTCCCATCATAAGAGGAGGAATAGAGCAACTTGAGTACTACCCAGAGGTACTCTTCGAATCCGATACCCACCGCAAGAAGTTTGTCGAATTGCTAGGTAAGAACTATGAACCCACTCAATTCATAGATACTAAGGTGTTGGAAGTCCTTGGGATAAGGTACAACACCTAGATGTTCTTTGATGGCTTAGGGATTGGAAAACTTTTCCATGCCCATGAGGAGACGTACCTGAGTCTCACCCTGGAATTTTTGAGTAGCCTTCGTATTGTCACGAATACTCGAACCAATGTGGGCATGGATTTTAGGTTGTGCAACCTAGACCATAGCCTTACACTTGATCAATTTGCCTACATTTTCGGTCTTGTTGTGCCCACCAACTATACCGAAAAACCTGCTAATTTCGATGTGGACCTACTTTGGAAGGCTATTTCCGGGAGGGATTTTACCAATTTAAAGCAATGCTATACCTTCGCCATCCAACATCCGGTGATTCAGATCACCGAACGCTTTGTGGCCGGTACCATCAATGGGAGGTACGAACATGATAGGTGTACTCTCATTTATTTAACTTTTCTTGAGTCCTATTTGAATGTTCGGGGGACGAGGCGCTATAACTTCAACACCCTCCTTGAGATACTTACAAGGTTTCATGATTTTGCTCAAGGGACCACCCAACTCAAGACCTTCGTAATGGGAGGTCTAGTTACTATTTTGGCCAACTACCTTTGCCCCGGGTTCAACTCCCGTGGGATTTATGCTCCTCTTGAGGGGAGTACTTTGATTGATGAACATGCCATCTTCACCCACCACCGGTGGTGTAACTACACTCAAGAAGGGAGTGTAGAATGGCTTACAAAAGGGTGCACCTCAATCATATTTTCGGGTTGGAATATACCGGACACCGACCCAAGATTGAGCCCATATTCGCTTGCGCCAAGCTACCTCCTTGATATCCAAATCCTCGACAATCCCCCTCAAAGGGAAGAGGCACCCTGCCAACAACAAGTACCTCGTGGGGTACCACGAAGGTCTACTCGCCCACCTTCCTATGTGCATATCCCATCATACCCTACTCCTTATACCGAATTCCGACCGGAAATCCCCAATACCCCGGGTATTAATGATTTGATGAAACTCATGAATAGAGTGGACCACGGGGTACATGAAGGGATGGTCGACAACTACTTGGCCCTTTATACCCAATACTATAACATGGCTCAACAAGGGTATATTGACCCCAATGGTCCTAAGCCCTCTTGGGCCCAACCACAATATTTTTTCCCTAATCAAGGGGACCAAGCTTGGAATCTCGGTGGTGGAGGGTACTCGGGCCAAGGAGGAGGGTATGACCAAAGAGGATATGACCAAGGCGGGAGTTCTCACCGGTATGGCGAGTGCAAGAGGCCTACCTCATCACCTCTATTTGTATGATACTCTTCTCTCTCTCTCTCTCTCTCTCTCTCTCTCTCTCTCTCTCTCTCTCTCTCTCTCTCTCTCTCTCTTTTGTATATACATTGCATTTAGTGTAGCTTTCGCATGCATTTGTATTATATTTCTTATTGCATTTACATTAGTTAGTTCATATAGTATAGTTGCATTGTATTATATCTTACATGATTCCTGTAGTTAGTTGCATATAGACTAGAATTCATGCATAGTCACTAATGACCAATCTTATTCTTTTCTACACTAGAAATAGTGTTTAAATCAGTTTGGGGAGGTTTGATCATAAGTGACCATAGTTTAAAACATGCATCATATAATATAGTTTAGATTGCATTCATTTGTTATATATGTCATATAGAATTGCATTTAGTTAGAGCATTCATTTATTCATATCATATCATTGCATTTGAACTTTATTTCAAAAAATCAAAAATCCAAAAAACATGTAGTTCTCTTTTATTCCTACTCCTACATGTACATTGAGGACAATGTCCAAAATAAAGTGGGGGATGAGAATTTATATTCCAAAAATGATAAAAATTGAAATTTTTTGAAAAAATACAAAAACATGTCTTTTTATTTCATAAAATCAAAAACCATAAAAATTGAAAAATTTGAAAATTCAAAAACAAGTTCATTTCCTTTGTAGTGAAGACTTGTATATATTGTTGTATATATATATTGAATTTGTTCTATCCTTATTCACATTGATAGACTACGCCACATCCGAGACATGAGGATATTGAAGACCGCATGGTATGATCTTTCCAATCTCCTTTTTCCTCTTTATGTTAATGACTATGTGGCTTTATTTTGATTGATGCGGTATAACAATGTGAATTTAGGACTTGCATTTAGATTATTTGGCATATTATTTGGTAGAATCAAATAGGATGTTTATATGCTAGTTGCATCATGGCATGTAGTTGCATGTTAGAAAAATTTTGTGAAACCGTCTACTTGGGAAGCTTGACAAGTGTATTTAGGCCCTAGTAGATGCTTTTTCTTCTCAAGACTTTGCTTGTTAGAATACTTGTAAAACACCCTAGGATGTGTCATGCTAGTATCCTTTGACCCATTGATTAAGGCCTAGTCAAGAGTACCTTGTGGTGTGATAACGCCTTGGCTACCGTTTATTCCAAGGTGACCCTTGAAACCATGCAACCATCATTCATCCATATTCTACCATATTTTTGTCATCAAAGGGAATGAGCACAAAAAGAAATTGTTCAAAAATTTGAGTTCAAGAAAAGAAAAGAAAAAGTTTGCAAAATGCATCAAAAGAAAAAGAGGAGTAACAAAAATAGACTCCTATGCTTCAAATATAAGGCACCCTCACTACATATGGGGTGACTTTGAAAATGTTCAAAAGAAAAATGCAAAAAGTTGAAATTGTCAAGTATTGAAATGCCAAAAATCAAAAGAAATGGCAAAGAAATGTTCTCAAAATGTCAAATGCCACAAGAAATTGGGGGGAAAAACAACGACAAAAGCAAACTCCCACATGAAACTCAAATACTATCGATTCTTTTATCCATCGTATCCACTTTTGTGCATGGTAGAGAGGGGACGACCCTTCTTCTTGTCTAGGCAAGAAGGGGAATTCCGCGATCCTCCAGTGTTTCTAACACCATAGGGAGTCTACTCTTGACAAAAGCATTTAACGATTGAGGACAAAGGTACCCTAGCTTGACACAACTTGGAGGTGATTTATTGGTATCCTTCTAGGCTTAGTAATTTGAAGAAATTGCATCTATGAAGGAGTGTGTACCCTTATATTGCTTCTCTTGTAGATTATTTCCGCCACTTAGATGAGGAAATTGGCTATTCTTTTGTAGATGCATCCATTACTTGATTTTGTGTGCTTTAATGCTTGGATGTGTCGCCATTTTGGAAAGACCCACCTTACCTTGCAAGAAGGCATCCTACCTGTGGACAACGCCCGCGGGAACTGAGTCCGCGGGATCCACACTAGGCATAATCGACTCGAGGTTCTTTCGAATCGAATTAAGACAAATTAGAGTCGCCACCAAGTTTTTTGGGAACTTGGAACCGTTCAAGTCAACTTTACACCTTTCGTCGAAAAGCATAAAGCCAATCGACGACGAGTGATTAAAGAAAAAGACTTGTACCCTATATCACTCGATTTGAATGACTCTCGTAATCCAATGGTATTTAGACGGATCCACAAACCATAGATCTTGAGTAAGGGGTGAGGGTACGTGTTAGGAAGCCCATAAGGACACCTAACCCCGCCCGTCAATAACGGCCTCTACTAAGTCAAGTGTCGGATTTCAAACAAGGTCATAGCTACTACGATATATGATATGCAAACATCGTTTTCAAAACCCTAACATGTGAAGTTTCTATGTCGATTTAGATGCAACTAAACTAACTTTGTCAAAGTTGTAATTTAGCATGTGGGTTGATTGATCTAACAACATACAAATCAAACAATGCTTAAGGGGAATGGGGGAGCCGTTGGGATCTATCCTATTACAACCCAGGCATTTCATGCCCACACAACGATAAATTAAAGATACAACTCGATCTAAAATACAACGCTATACACAAAACCGTACACGACACATTACACGGCCACTTCGGCCTAGGGAAACGTGCACAAGGGGGGTGGCCCACGGCTTACATGACTCACGGCCTTGGGTCACTCCTCGTGATGCGTGCTTTCACTTAATCTTATCGAATTAGACATAGGGCCACACACCAAAGCATGCATTAGCATAAATCGGGCCATGTCGCTTTAAACAACATGCGATTTACTACGCTCTTACACGAATTGGAGCACAACCATCTAACCAAATAAGACTAAGGTTTTTGAAGAAGCTTTTGACTCGATAAAAGTAAAACAAACTTGAAAGTTACAACTCGATGAAGAAATTATAAATTACAAGCAATGAAACAACAAAGAACAATTGGTACAAAAAACGAAGCAAGAAGGACAAAGAAATCGTCCACCCTCACGGCCAAACCACGGCCATCCTAGTTCCTAGGTCAAGTTCATTAGTTAGATCAAATGATTGTGAAACGAGTTAGGAAACGAGTTAGAAAACAAGTTAAAAACGACGTTGATCGATCAAGAAAATATCGTGCGAGCGTGCATTCTACACGGCCTAGAGGGGTCGAATTAGGTCACGAAGCTACAAGATTAACGCTACTCATCGAGTGTTAATAGGAAGGTGCTAATCACGCACTCCTATACTAGCAAGAAATCAAGTGAAAAGAGAGATGCGTTCAATTAGGTTATAGATTTGTTAATCGATTTTTAAAGCTATGTCGATGCACCCTAACATGTCTAATTAGGTTATTTAATCGATCTAAAGTCGTCTAAGTGAATGATATGTTAACAAACAGAGGTCAAAATAACACGCGATGGGTCCTAGGGTAGGTCGAATTCGTCGAAACAAACGAGGGATCAAAAGCGAGGAACGAAGTTAGAAATCGTTTTATTAATGCCCTACCTTGAACACGAGGATATGTAAATGAGACGGGGTGTACGACCGACCGATGTGGCGGATTTCTTTCCCATCTCAAGTCAACGCGGGTGTTCGTGGTGGTACTTTAAATCATACTCGGACTAAACTAGTTTCATAGTTAATGATATTAAACGATAAACAAAACGATAAACAAAACGATAAACAATAAAAAAAACAAACATAAAAGAACGAAATAAAAAGGAGAAGAGGAGGATTTGATGCACCCTCAACCTACATGTATCGTTGACACCATCTTGGGTCGTAATCGATGGTAGATTTTATCTCGAGAGGCCGTCGTCGACGAAGGAACAAAGCAACAAACACGTTTTTTGCAAATCTGGACAGCATCTTTCAAACTACAATTTCTCACTCGTTTCACGGTGAAAATTCGATTTAAAAGATGTTTTGAAAACTAGAAATAAAGGAGAACAAAGATCTTAAAACAATCCCTGCTTGTTTTGAATTATTGGGCACGAAAAACGAGCACAAACAGAACTGGACAGACAGGAAAAGCCGCGAAAACAGAGTGTATGACACTCTGTTTTTCGAGGGGATTCGTGTACTCTCAAGGGAAATTTGGCTCGTAAATCTTTATCTAAGATGTAGATGGATGTTGTGTGGTTAATTAGGAACAAGAAACTCGAATTTTGATGGAGGTTTGAGGGTTGAACGAAGGGTTCCAAAGAGGACACACAAACTGATTCTCAGTTTTGTATGTCGGTTTTGTCGAGGGTGTTTGAGAGGCAATTAGGGTTTTTTTCTGGAGTTTAAAGCTTGTAAGTGATGGTAGTATGTATGGAGAACTTAGAGGAATGAAAGTATGGTTAAGAGAGGGTATTTATAAGGCGTTTCGAAGGGTAGAAGTAGGGCAACAAGCAGTCGGGCCTGTTTCGCATAGCTGCTGTCCATCAGCTATTTCGTGAGGTTTTTAGGGTTTGTATGGGGGGTTTTCTTGGTTGTTAAGCTAAGGTAATATGGGTAGGATACTAGGGTATGGTTTAGGGTTAATGGGCACGGGTTTAAGTGGTGTTTGGAGAGGGTTTTGGGCTCGGGTTTGAGCACGCAAAAGAGGGGGGGGGGCTGCTTGTCATTTGCGGGCTGTTTATGGAGTATTTGGGACGGGAGTTGGGTGGGTTTCGTGGTGGGTTTAGTGATGGGTTGTTTGTGGGTAATGAGGGGCAGGAATTGGGTTGGTTGTGGCGGGTTTGGGTCAGGATTTGAAGCACACAAAACGGGTTGGAGGAAGGGTCGAGCTAACACGGGTAAGGGAAAGGAGTTGGGCTGTTTTTTGTAGGTTTGGGACGAGATTTGGGATGTGGATATGGGGGTTCGAACTGGGGTTGGATGGGTAGAGGCCTAGTTTGGTTAGTGTACTCGAGATTCGTGCTAACTCGTAAAGAAAACGGGCTCAAAAACCGAGCTATAATCGAGCTCCAAAACGTGTGGTTAAAACGAGTTTTCGATTTTCAAATTCTATTTTTCAAATCGATTAACACATTAAAATAAATGATTTTTCAAATCAAATACACTCATAAAATGATTTTTCAAATCAATTATTTATTTTATTTTCAATAAAATAAACTTGAGAAAATAAATTCAAAATAAAGTAAAATGAATTCACCTTAAAAAAGCTTTAATTTAAATATCATTTAAATTAATAAAATACTCCGTCGACAACGCTCATTCTACATCGTAAAACGAACCCAAATAATGACAATGACAACTAATAAATTCATGTGTCCTATCATCATCGGGTTTTTGTCGGGTTCTCTATAAATTCCAATATCGACGGATACGGGTATCTACAGAGCCCCCACTTTGACTGAGGCTTGGACAAGGCGAAAGTCAAAGTATACCCCAGGTCCCTCTCGACCGGAGGATTCTGCGGGTCATTTATAGTCCATTAGACTTGCGTATATAAGCTCGCCAGCCATAAGAAGAGATCATACCTAAAACTTCGTCGGGGATTAACTCTTGCTTCTGTTGCGTCAAATTATAATCATTGGTCGTCGACCCATAAATTGCATATATGGTGGGTTGAGCCTTATCCTCGGGCGCCTACGTATCCGTTTCTGACAGAATCAACCCGCGTCGTAGTTCGGCAACTGCTGACACATACCCAAAGTTTATCATCTGCTGGCATTTGTCCAAAAATCTGCTGACATTTGCCGAAAATTTATCATCTGCTGGCAGGTGCCAAAATGGGACGAGACTTTCCGAGGAAGTTGCCGCCACTTTCATCATTTGCTTTCAGCTACGGAATTCTTCCATTTCATACTCTTGTATTGAATTGAATTCTTGGTGGATGTCATCCTTTACATCCTGATAATGGTCTCTGAAGCCAACGGCTTCAGAGCCCCCAGTTTGCAATGGCTCTAAAGTCGAAGACTTTAGAGCCCCCAGTTGAAGCATATCTTGCTATATTTGAAACACAAAAACGTACTAGCAATAATCATCACATAAGCACATTTGGATCATCGATCTTAAAATTGGATTATTTGAAAGATTGGGTCATCAACCCGAAAATTGAATTTGAAAATTTTGAAAAAACTGGGCCATCGACCCGAAGTTTTAATTTGACCTCACTTGGAATGTTGGGCCATCGGCCTAAAAAATTGAATTTGAATATTTGAATTTCGAAAGATTGGGTCATCGACCCACAAAGATTCGCAAAAAGTTTTTGTGATTTTGAAATTTTGAAATTTTTGAAATCGAACCTTGATTGGTGAGCATGAAATACGACTCAGACACTCTGTATGACCCGTAAATAACGTGGGCGTAGCCCGCTACCGTAAAACAAAAAAGGAAAATAAAACCGTAAGTGTGCACGGGTTTTAATTCGATTATTGACTTGTTGGGGGTAGAAATGTAAATTGCCCATTCTGGCGCCAAAAGACGACAAATGGGAATCACAAGGTCGTCGACTTGGGACGGAGGGCACCTGGGAATCAAGATCACTTGGCATTGACATGGTGGATTAAACTCACGGAGCAACAACGTTGGCTTCGCCCAGACACTAAACACGGACTGATTTTATGAAATCACTTAGACATCACACATCACTCTTGTTGGGAACATTTTGTCACTCTTCTCCTCGCCTCCTTTCTTTTCAGCGAGTTTTCATCATTTCTTGCCACCGCCTTCTTTCTTTTCAGCGGGCTTTTACTATTTTTCTTCCACGCTTTCTTTCTTTTCAGCGGGTTTTTTCATATTTTCTGTTCCCAACACAAACCCACATCTATGTGACTCAGCATCTTTGCCTACACCATTAGATAAAGCTCATTCCGAGACTTGACACTACTTATTTGAACCTATATCCTTATCCTAGCCTACATCGAGTGCTAAGACCGACTCAAACAAAGTTGGCTTCATTTGGACTTGGTTAAGACCCGTAAGAAACCGACAAGATGACAACTTGGTTGAGGAGTGGATTGAATCCCTTATTCCGAAGGACTGCCTACGTATTCGCGTGGAGCGAAATCAAATCCGACGTAGTTCGATCAAGGTGCATTAAATTGGCATTTTGATTGTGTGTACACACTCGAAGGTTTCACCTATGGTATCATGTCGTATCCCATTCTAGCCTGTAAAGTACTGTTAAATCCCGTGTCTAGGGTTGGTACAAAAGGCTGTGGTTCTTTGGGATGTGGAGCTTGGTAAAAATAGGTTCGCAAGTGAAACTATCATTCTGAAGGTTCGTTTTGTGGTGCTAAGGCTAAGGGCTATGGCTTATAACGTGGTTGGAAATGGTGTCTCAGGTTTGATGAGACCCGAGTACAAATGGGTTGGGAATCGATGTGGGTTCAAATTTCCATGTCTGGATCCAAAAGGCTTGGGTGTACTAACACAAGCGGATCGATTCTCGAGAATCCTAACTATTCCCTCGTAAATGCCTCGGGAAGGACTTAGAGGTAGGGATGACTGCTGATGGCACTACCTGACCATTTTGGCTTCGCCTTTGAACTTCGATCAACATTTCGACATTTCTTTTTATTTTCTTCTTCTTTTTTTCTTTCCCTTTTTCTTTTTCTTTTTCATCTCTTTTCTTTTTTCATTTTTCATTTTTTTCTTTTGCTTTTTTTTTTCGTCCTTTTTTTTTCTCATCTTTTCATTCTTTTTCATCTTTTTTTTTCTTCTCTTCTTGAAAATGGTCTTCTATTCATTCCCTTAGTCACAAATGGATACACCTTAAAACCTGGGCTTCGCCAACTAAATTGGGTTAGAATTAACAATTCCTTCTTAGAACGGGTTGATATCTTCTCTCTTCGAGAGGGGATGATTCTGTGGGAAAAAGGCTTGCCTTCCGTCATCGATATGGAAAACAAGAAGCTAGTCCGGGTTCGTCCTAGAATCATCTAAAAGCCTGTCATAAGCCTGGTTTTGATGGAGGTTTTCTACCGCCAGACATGGAATAGGTAAAGGAATCAAACACGGGATCCTAGTGTACCTTAAATTTTGGAACGGGACATATTTCTACCCCAGGGATGCCTTTGAACGTGTTGTTCATTTTATCATGTTTTGGAATGTTTGAGGATTAGAAACAAGACATATTTGGAAACGAAACTGCAACTTTTATTGGAATGACAAATGCTTAACAGACTCGAAGGAACGATTCCTAGGACACATCCTAGGTCATCGTGGAACAAACGACTCAAATTCAAGAAAAGAAAGTCCTAGACACGACTCAACTAAGATAAGAAAACAGATCCCGACTCATAATTTTCAAATCTGGTCTTGAGCTTTCCCTTGTTCAGCTATCAACTTAGATGCTCGGCTCTTGTCCTTGATCCCTTTGATGGTCTACCTCCATCCCGAGGTAGTCCTCTGAGGATCTACGCCAGTGATGGAGGTTGGTGAGTCGATTTGTCTTTTATTAACTTCGTTAATGAGAGGAGAACATTCTATAGCAAGACTCCCGACTTCAATTTCATTCTTCGGGTTTGGCAAGAATTCAAATCAATCCATAAATATTTTCCCGATAAACACCCCTTTCAAGTGACATGGGTGGATAAGATGGGAATAATCGACATTGTCTTCGACAGAAACAAAGTTGGCGTGATCGCCAAATGGATTGGTGATGTTATTGGGTTTTATGACTGGGATTGGGAGCGTTCCGTTCTCAATCATGTCTTGAATTTCGTTCTTTAGTCTAAAGCACCTTTCAGTATCGTGTCCCTTCCCTTGATGGAAGGCACAGTAGGCATTTGGTTTATACCATTTACCTTGTTGCTCAGCGGGTGAGTCCGGAGTTGGACCAATAGGCTTCAGCTTTCCTTGGGCTATGAGCCTTTGGAGAGCATATGTATAAGTGCATCCGGTGTCGGTGAATGCCCTCGGAACGTGGCACTGCGGCTTCTTCGATTGCCCTTCTAAGAGATTTATGGCTTCATCAATATGGGTCGTTGCTAGGGCCTTGCCCTTAGACGATGAGGCCCCTTGGTACCCTTTCGGCTTTTCAGCCTCTGCCCTTATGACATCATCTTCTACCTTTATCCCGATTCTTATCAATTCTTTGAAAGAGCCAAAATTCTGGTATTTCAGAGCATTGCGGTAAATAGGTAGTAGATTCTTTACGAACTTATCTACCATTTCAACTTCGTCAGGCTTCTTGGCTAATTTCACGCTTGCAGCGCGCCATCTTGCAAGGAATTCAGTAAAGCCTTCTTTATCTTTCTGTGTCATCATGATGCGACCATAATTGGCGCATATTTAGCCCCCGAATTACCATTGTTTCTATGCTTTTTAGTGCCTATTTGGGTCATTTCTTATCTTTAGATCTTTGTTTTGCATATTCTTTGAGATTTTGATCCCTTGGTAGGAAAGGAGTAAGAATCTTGCATTTTCATGGCAAAACGAGGCTAAATGGATCGTATTCAATGACCAAGCATCAAGGAGAGACAAGACTAGAAGGCCTTTGTACATAGCTAAGTAGAAGATCAATGTTGAGAAAGGATCCTTGAGTCCCCAAGGAAATCCCCAAGGATTCTATGAAGAAAAGGGAAGAAAAGAAGAAGGAATGACGCTGTAGAAGAATCCGAACGGATCATCCATGATCCGTCCGTCCGCCCAGCTCAATCCGAGCGTCCTTACCCAGGATCCGCTCGGATCCCCCAGGCCCAATCCGAGCGTCTTCTGCCTTGATCCGCTCGGATCGTCCATGCCCCATCCGTCCGTCTCGACCTCCATCCGCTCGGATCACAGTACAGCATGGTTTCGTCCTTCAAGTTACAAAATGGAGACGCCCTTCTCTCATTGAATACCGGAGTCTCCTTGCTCAACTTAAAAAGTGTAATTACTAGTTTAACCCTTAGTTAACCCTAATGCATCCTCCCTAATTTTCACTATAAATACCCCATTAGTCTAATTAGAGGAGCATGTTCTTCTTATCAATAATTAGTGTAGCTAATATCAATCAAATCTCTCTTCAATATTGTAATCAAATATTAATCAAGTTTTAATCCAAGTTTTAGTTCCTTAATCTCTCTCTTGTTCTTACTTTATTTTGGGTAATTGAAGATTATTTGGGTTATTATTGGGAGATTGACAACCTCTCAATCTAGGATTCAAGTACTTCTATTATTCTTGCTTTATTATTGGAATCATTAGTAGGTATAATCTCTTAATCCCTTTTTAATTATTGCTAATTACTTTCATTTATTCATCATGTTTCATTATGTTAGTATGATTGACAACCTTTCTAGCATGATCAATATGATAATGAGTGAGTAGTTTCTTAGCTAGGGTTTAATGGGTGATTAGGGGAAACCAACATGGGGAATGATTCATGCTTAAATCAATATGCTTTCATATCTTATTTGCTTGCTTGTTTTGATCTTAATACATGCACATGTTATGTTTGATGAAATGCTAAGCCTATGAATCCTTGCATTTATTATCATCTACTATCTCTTCAACTTGACTTGTAAGACATAACCCAACTCGAGTCTTGTTAGATCATGCATGTGTTAAGTAGGAAAGATTAAGTCGACTTGTAGGTGTTGTACAATCTATGTGATTCGGCTCCGGGACCCAAACTTTCCTAGGATTGTAAGATATAACCCAACTCAATCCATCACAACAATAATTGCTTGCTTATAATTTGAGAACATGTTTGTATGATCATATCCCATGAATCCCCTATGAACCCATGACACCCTAGTGCTTTTAATCAATTGTTTACACCCTTATTCCATTTACCTTGTTAGTTTATTTTCATTGCTATTTTAGTTTAGTAACCTTCTACATCAACCCAACTTGTGACATCCCTAGACACCACTAGTAGCAATAGAAATCTTCGTTTTCAATACCCGTCCCTTGGGATCCGACCTTTACTTGCCCCTTTACTAATTGTAGAGTTGTTTGTGAAGTATAAATTGTGTTTTGTATCGACCATTGACCAACGACCACATATGTTTAATTGTGAACACCAAATGGCCTCGATCAAAAATGGCGCCGTTGCCGGGGACGGTGTTTAATTGATTTTAGATTTCTTTTGTTATTTTTAGTTGTGTCTTTTTCGCCTTGGGGAAGTAAAACTCCTCAAGGAATGTTCTAATTGTTTTCTAGTTGTTTGATATTTTGCATGTCTAGAAGGTTACAAAGAGATTTGTTACCTTTTGACCGTGAAATCGAAAGAACCTTGACGAATAATAGGAGACTTGTTAGGAGGAATTTGGGAGGTGTTGGTGAAGTTGTTCAACCCACTAGTGAGTTTGTCAATCCTTTCGCAATAGAAGGAGAAGAGAACCCATTAAACAATACCACACAAAATCCACCTACAATGCCTAAATTCTCGTCACACTCTATACCCACCGAGGAGGATCTACCAAACGGTACTCCTACCCCACAACATCTTACCGGAAACTTTATTGCCAAGTCCGCCTTCATCCAACTAGTTGAGAGGAGCCAATTCGGGGGAATGCCTAGTGAGGACCCTCATTCTCATATGGAAACATTTTGTGATTATTGTGAAGCTATCTCTCAAACGGGCGTGACTCAAGACCAAATAAGATGGGTCTTATTTCCTTTTTCGTTAATCGGCACTGCAAAGCAATGGTTGAAGGGCCTTGATAAGACCACCCTTGGAATAGATTCTTGGAAGAAGTTAGCTCTCGCTTTCTACAAAAAATTCTACCCACCGGAGAAGACCAATATGCTAAGAGCTCAAATCACGAGTTTTAAGCAAAGGGATGAAGAGTCTTTGTATGAAGCTTGGGAGCGGTTCAAAGGTGTTTGTCGCTCATGTCCTCACCATGGACTTAGCGAATGGTTTTTAGTGCAACAATTTTGGAATGGTTTATATGAAGATTCAAGGAACATCCTCAATATGGGATCAAATGGAATGTTCACCGAAGTTGATGACAATCAAACATGGAACAAGATTGAGGAAATGGCGGTCCATAATTCGCAATATAGTAGGCCTCGCAAGGCTACTAGAGGAAAGTATGAAGTGGACACCGTTACTCAATTGGGTGCTCAACTTAGTGCTCACATTGACACAATCAACTTGAAATTTGAACAAGCTATGGCTAGACTTGAGGAAAGCTCAAAATCATCAAAGCATCATGTCAATGCCATGACGGCATCCTCATCAATCCCAAGCGGGATATGTGAGAATTGTGGAACCTTGGGCCATGACTCAAGTGAATGTAGGGGAACGACCGAACAAGTCAATGCTTTCCAAGCTTACAAAAGTGGCACCCCTTATTCAAATTTTTACAATGAAAACACCAAGTTCCACCCAAATCTCTCATACAAGAGCCAAAATGTCCAAAACCCTCAAACTACATACACTCCACCACCCATGAGAAATCAAAATCAAAGACCCTTTTTCAATCAAAACCAAGGCTACCAAAATCAAAATCCATACAATCACCACAATGACCAAAGTTTTGATGTCCAAAAAGCGGTCCTTCAAATGCAAAAAAATCAACAAGAATTCTTCACCCAAATGCAAAAGGATAGCCAAGCAAAGGATACCACCATCAACAACATTTTAGCTCACACCAAGATGTTGGAAACACAATTGACCCAACTAGCATCTTCAAGCTCATCAAGACAAAAGGGGCAATTACCACCTCAAGGTAACCCCCCTAGACATGAAACGGTTAGTGCCATTCACTTGAGAAGTGGTACAAGATATGAAGCCCCGAAGAAGCAAGTTGAGGATGAAGTTGTGAGAGCTAGTGAGAATGAAGTTGTGGTGGAAGGTCCCAAAGAAGGGGAATCATCAAAAGAAGAAAGTTCAAAGAAAAATGAAGACAAAACCAAAGAAAAGGAGCCCATTGTGATTAGACTTCCTTTTCCAAGTCGTCAAGCCAAGCCCAAATTTGATGATCAACTTGGAAAGTTCATGGAAATTGTAAAGAACCTAGAAGTCTCAATTCCTTTCACGGAATTAATCAATCACGTTCCGGCCTATGCAAAGTACATGAAAGATATCCTCACAAAGAAGAAGTCAATCCGGAAACTTGAGACTATCGCCTTCACTAAGGTGAGTAGTGCAATTCTTCAAGGGAGTTCACCTCCAAAGTTAAAGGATCCGGGAAGCTTCTCAATACCGTGTACCATTGGCGACACAACGATCAACAAAGCCTTATGTGATCTAGGGGCTAGTGTGAGTGTCATGCCGTACTCGGTGAGTAAAAGGTTGGGAATGGGAGAGCTCAAATGTACCAACATCACTCTTCAAATGGCCGATAGATCGACGAAGACACCGCTAGGGATATGGGAAGATGTCCCCGTGCGAATTGGGAAGTTTTTCATTCCGGTGGACTTTGTCATTGTTGATATGGAGGAAGATTCCAACATTCCAATCATCTTAGGAAGACCTTTCCTACACACCGCGGGTGCGGTAATTGATGTGAAACATGGAGAGCTCACTTTAGAGGTAGGAGATGAAAGCATAACTTTTAATCTTGACAAGACCATGAGAGCTCCTCGTTTGCATGAGCCATGTTTCATGATTGATCATTATAGCCGCAAAGATGAGAAGAAGAGATCGGAACTCCAATGGAAGAAGAAAGTTGAAGATACTCCATTCAAAGAGCAAGTGAATTATGAAAAGGAGAGCTTGCAAAGCTCATCAAAATCAACCAAGGAAGAAGAAGATGGCCTCATTGGCCAAACGAAGAAATTGGGAGAGTTGTCTCCATCCAAGCAAGAGATTTTCAATGATCAACTCAATGAAGTTTGTGGTCTTTGGGACGACGAATTTGAAGGGATCTTTAATCCCTACATTGGACATGCCATCGATCATGATCAACAACAAGAACCACGGTCTATTGAGGACCTCTACCACAACAATGAACAAGCTTTTAATTACTTCTTCGAGGTGTTGAGCAACATCAACAACACCTTGAACATGCCTCCTTGACATCTCATCAAGAATGAGAGTTTGGTGGAGTCCTCCCTAAACCACCACTTGTAAATATTTCTAACTCCCTAACTTACATTTAATTTTTGCATTGCATTTTTGTCATTTTTGGATTTTATTTACCTTGATCAAAATAATTGTCATGAAAAGAGAGAAGTGAGGGAGGGACTAATGATTTTAATTGATTTGTAGTGATTTACCTTAGTGTGGGGATGGGAATTGCCTAGGCTATTCACGCCTTAGTAGTGCCCCCACAATGAAGAACACAAGATTTGAAAGAAAGAAAGAAAGAATGTTAAGGAATGGGTTTGCGCAAGGATCCGTGTAATCAAGGAAGAATCCGAGCGGATTCCTGACAATCCGCCCGTCTGCAGAGGATCCGAGCGTCCAGCTGAGAAGACGCCCGTCTTGGGCTGTGCAAATATTGAAGAATTCCTGTCTGTTAATGAATCCGAGCGGATTTCTGGAAAGACGCCCGTCTCCCAGGATCCGTCCGTCTCTCGGTAAAATCCGCCCGTCTTGAAGTGAAGAAAAACAAGAAAAATCTCGGATGAGAATCCGTCCGGATTTCCCAAGAGACGCCCGTCCCTCAATAAAAATCCGAGCGGATTTCCCCAGGAGACGCCCGTCTTTAGGCGGGATTTTTTAAAATTTGAAGCTTGAAAATCCGAGCGGATTGCGCCTAATCCGCACGGATCGTGCCTGCATCTTCGAGATTTTCGTTTCTTTAAATACCCCCCCCACCTTCATTCATTCATTCATTCCTTCATAAACACTACTCATAACACCAAAACCCTCATCCTCTCCATCTCAAACACAAAAACCCTCAACAAAATCACCAAAACAAAATCAAACCATCCTTCAAACATCAAATTAATCACTCCATCTTCAAGAAAAATCAAAACCAAGCACAAAATCTTCACCCTTTGAGTCGATTTTTGTTCTCATAAAGGCAAAGCCTTTCACTTTCAAAATCGATTTGGGCATTCTACAAATTGAAGATTTTTGATTCTCTACTTGGTTTGTTCATCAAATGGCAAGAACAAAGGGAGCAACAAAGGCACCAAAAGCAAAGGCTCTCTCTCAAAGGCAAAAAGCTCTACAAACAAAGAAAGCTTTGGCAATGGTGGTGTCAACTCAAGCTTGGTAGTGGAACAACCTCAAAGCAAATTTCTATGGAAGCATCACCTTCTACTCCGGTAATTAATCAACTCTTGCATTATCCGGAGGTAACTTTCATCTCCGATGACCATAGAAATTCATTTGTCAAGTTTGCTATGAAACAAATTCAATCCACCAAGTTCATATGTGAAAAAACCTTAGAGAAGCTAGGTGTCCTTGAACAAACAAGAGTCTTTTTCAATGCCATGGGTTTGAAGAAATTGTTTGAAATGAAAGAAGTAACATACCCCTCCCTTGTCTTGGAATTTTTAAGTTCCTTGAAAGTGACAAAGGTTGAGAATAGAGAAAATATTGAGTTTCGTCTAGCTAACACTAGTAGACGCATTTCCTTTCCGGAATTGGGTGCAATTTTGGGTCTTAGCGATGCACATAAATTCTATAAGCAATATGGTAAGTACGATCCCGCGCCTCTTTGGGAGGCAATCTCCGGGAAGAAATATGAAGATTTTCATGCTTGTCGTGCTCTCTTGGTCCATCATCCGGGCATAAGAGTTTGGCACAAAGTTGTGGGAAATACCATAATTGCTAGAAGAGACACCAATCATTTCACGGGGCTCGATTTTATTCTCCTTGAATCAACCTTGAATATTGGAAGAATTCACACCAAGCCTTACAATTGTTTGAGGCTATTGGTTGATAGATGGCTTCATGTAGATAGTGGGAAGAAGGGTCAAACCGTAATTGTTAATGGCGGCCTTGTCACGGTCCTAGCCAAGCACTTTGATCCTAATTTCAATAAGGATAACAAGTACAAGGCTAAGGATGGTGGCCATCTTATTGATATGTCCACCTTGATTAACAAGTTTAAGTGGGTTGCTCACAATCCCCTTGATACCAAGTATGGGTGGCTTACTAGTGAGGCTCGTTCATTCACTTTACCCGCAAAGATTTGCCGTCTTAGTGTCCACCGGACCAACTATTTACTTCCCTAACCAAAGAAGCCGAGTACATCATTCAACAACAAAAGGGTGATCATGAAACTCCCTCCTCTTCCATTGTTATACCACCTTACCCCTATGATTATGAAGAGTTCAAACCGCAAGGAGTTGAAATTGGAAAAGATTATGTCACTCTTCTAATGCAAGCCATGCACAAGCAAGCTTATGAAGATCGGAAAAATGCTTATTTGGCTCAATATCCTCCCCTCCTACATCTAGCTAAGCAAGGACTCCTTGATCCATCTTGTCCTTTGCCTAGTTGGGCGGATAGAGAAGCCTTATTTCCGGGTGCATCAAGGGATGTGGTGGAAGGCAATGAGGTTGTTGGAAATGATGAGGAGATTGATGATAATATTGAGGAAGAAGCAAGTGGAGATGAAGAAAGGGATGGTGAAGATGGTGAAGATGATGATGAGGAAAGCAATGAAGAAAGTGCCAAGGAAAGTGGCAATGAGACCACTTCTCATGAGGGAAGTGATGGTGATAGTAGCATGATGGAAGACTAGCCTTGGAGATTCCTACTCTCCCACGGTTTGTCTATATCTCTTTGTATTTCATTTCATTTTGATCATTGTTGGTTTAGTCCTAGCAACACCAAAGGACTCACACCTCGGTTCCTTTGAGGTGTTCTTTATTGTTCCCATTTTTGAAAATCCAAAATGACAATCTAGTCTCATGCATAGCATGTGCATGAACTCCCCCATGTCTCGACATTAGCAATAGTGTCTTACTTGGTTTGGGGAAGTTAATGCATACGCAACGGGAGGTAATTTAAATTATCCTCTCCGTCATAACAAAAATCATGCATCATGTAGTATAGCTTAGTGTAGAATTGCATTTAGCATAGAAATCATGCATCACTCTTGCATAATTTCCATCATTTTGGCCATTGAGGACAATGCCCATATTAGTGTGGGGATGGGAATTCTAACACTTAACTTTTATCCAAAAACCATAAAAATTGAAAAATTTCAAAATCATAAAAATTTGAAAAATTGAAAAACCAAAAACAAGCTCATTTCCTTTGTATATATTGTCTTGCATATATTGTTTGTTTCATCCTTGTTCACTTTGATCGACTACGCCACATCCGAGACATGAGGATATTGAAGACCGCATGGTATGATCTTTCCAATCTCCTTTTTCCTCTTTATGTTAATGACTATGTGGCTTTATTTTGATTAATGCGGTAAAAACAATGTGAACTTAGGATTGCATTTAGAATATATGTCATACTAGTTGGTAGAATCATTCGCATTAGGATGTTTATATGTTAGTTGCATCATGGCATGTAGTTTGCATGTTAGAAAAATTTTGCGAAACCATCTACTTGGGAAGCTTGACAAGTGTATATAGGCCCTAGTAGATGCTTTTTATTCTTAAGACTTTGCTTGTTAGAATACTTGTAAAACACCCTAGGACGTGTCATGCTAGTATCCTTTGACCCATGGTTTAAGGCCTAGTCAAGAGTACCTTGTGGTGTGATAACTCCTTGGCTACCGTTTATTCCAAGGTGACCCTTGAAACCATGCATACTTCTATCATTCATCCATGTTCTACCACATTTTTGTCATCAAAGGGAATGGGCACAACACAAAAAAGAAATCAATTTGAGTTCAATGAAATGAAAAAGTGAAAGAAAGTTTGCAAAAATGCATCAAATGAAAAGAGGAGCAAAAATAGAACTCCTAAGCTTCAAATACAAGGCACCCTCGTTACTAATTGGGGTGACTTTGAAAATGTTCAAAAAGAAATGCAAAAAAAAGTTGTCAAGTATTGAAATGCCAAAAATCAAAAAGAAATGGCAAAGAAAGTGTTCTCAAATGTTATATACCACAAGAAATTGGGGGGAAAAAACAAAAACAAAAGCAAACTCCCAAAGTGAAACTCAAATATCTATCGATCCCTTTATCCATCGTATCCATTTTTGTGCATGGTAGAGAGGGGACGACCCTTCTTCTTGTCTTGGCAAGAGGGGGAATTCCGCGATCCTCCAGTGTTTCTAACACCATAGGGAGTCTACTCTTGACAAAAGCATTTAACGATTGAGGACAAAGGTACCCTAGCTTGACACATTTTGGAGGTGATTTATTGGTATCCTTCTAGGCTTAGTAGTTTGAACAAATTGCATCTATGAAGGATTGTGTACCCTTGAATTGCTTCCCTTGTAGATAATTCCCGCCACTTAGATGAGGAAAGTGGCTATTCTTTTGTAGATGCATCCATTACTTGATTTTGTGTGCTTAATGTTTGGATGTGTCGCCATTTTGGCAAGACCCACCTTGCCTTGCAAGAAGGCATCCTACCTCATGGTTGTCTTGTTGTGAGTTGAAGGGGCGGAGTGAGACCCGCTAATTGTCTCATATCGGCTATTATTATTAGGTTAGGTTAGTATTGGTCCTAGTCTTTGTCACCTCTTTACTCGGGACGAGCAAAGGTTCGGTTTGGGGATATTTGATGCGACCATAATTGGCGCATATTTAGCCCCGAATTACCATTGTTTCCATGCTTTTTAGTGCCTATTTGGGTCATTTCTTATCTTTAGATCTTTGTTTTGCATATTCTTTGAGATTTTGATCCCTTGGTAGGAAAGGAGTAAGAATCTTGCATTTTCATGGCAAAACGAGGCTAAATGGATCGTATTCAATGACCAAGCATCAAGGAGAGACAAGACTAGAAGGCCTTTGTACATAGCTAAGTAGAAGATCAATGTTGAGAAAGGATCCTTGAGTCCCCAAGGAAATCCCCAAGGATTCTATGAAGAAAAGGGAAGAAAAGAAGAAGGAATGACGCTGTAGAAGAATCCGAACGGATCATCCATGATCCGTCCGTCCGCCCAGCTCAATCCGAGCGTCCTTACCCAGGATCCGCTCGGATCCCCCAGGCCCAATCCGAGCGTCTTCTGCCTTGATCCGCTCGGATCGTCCATGCCCCATCCGTCCGTCTCGACCTCCATCCGCTCGGATCACGATCTGACAGCATGGTTTCGTCCTTCAAGTTACAAAATGGAGACGCCCTTCTCTCATTGAATACCGGAGTCTCCTTGCTCAACTTAAAAAGTGTAATTACTAGTTTAACCCTTAGTTAACCCTAATGCATCCTCCCTAATTTTCACTATAAATACCCCATTAGTCTAATTAGAGGAGCATGTTCTTCTTATCAATAATTAGTGTAGCTAATATCAATCAAATCTCTCTTCAATATTGTAATCAAATATTAATCAAGTTTTAATCCAAGTTTTAGTTCCTTAATCTCTCTCTTGTTCTTACTTTATTTTGGGTAATTGAAGATTATTTGGGTTATTATTGGGAGATTGACAACCTCTCAATCTAGGATTCAAGTACTTCTATTATTCTTGCTTTATTATTGGAATCATTAGTAGGTATAATCTCTTAATCCCTTTTTAATTATTGCTAATTACTTTCATTTATTCATCATGTTTCATTATGTTAGTATGATTGACAACCTTTCTAGCATGATCAATATGATAATGAGTGAGTAGTTTCTTAGCTAGGGTTTAATGGGTGATTAGGGGAAACCAACATGGGGAATGATTCATGCTTAAATCAATATGCTTTCATATCTTATTTGCTTGCTTGTTTTGATCTTAATACATGCACATGTTATGTTTGATGAAATGCTAAGCCTATGAATCCTTGCATTTATTATCATCTACTATCTCTTCAACTTGACTTGTAAGACATAACCCAACTCGAGTCTTGTTAGATCATGCATGTGTTAAGTAGGAAAGATTAAGTTGACTTGTAGGTGTTGTACAATCTATGTGATTCGGCTCCGGGACCCAAACTTTCCTAGGATTGTAAGATATAACCCAACTCAATCCATCACAACAATAATTGCTTGCTTATAATTTGAGAACATGTTTGTATGATCATATCCCATGAATCCCCTATGAACCCATGACACCCTAGTGCTTTTAATCAATTGTTTACACCCTTATTCCATTTACCTTGTTAGTTTATTTTCATTGCTATTTTAGTTTAGTAACCTTCTACATCAACCCAACTTGTGACACCCCTAGACACCACTAGTAGCAATAGAAATCTTCGTTTTCAATACCCGTCCCTTGGGATCCGACCTTTACTTGCCCCTTTACTAATTGTAGAGTTGTTTGTGAAGTATAAATTGTGTTTTGTATCGACCATTGACCAACGACCACATATGTTTAATTGTGAACACCAAATGGCCTCGATCACATCACCTCCAATGTTCTTATGTTGGTTTGAATCTCGACATTATCAGCATAGTGCTTGCAGAACTCCACCGTAATATCTTCGAAAGTGGGGAAGTTCTTAAGGTCCAGATTGTAGAACCATGCCTTCGGGTGTTCATCCAGAGATTGGGCGAAAATTTCAGAGAGCATGTCAGCAGGTACTCCCTTCAGTGCTAAGTACCCCTTATAGGCCTTAACATGGTGGACTGGATCTTCTGTGCCCTTAAACTTTGGGATATCAGTGAGTACCATGTTTGTGGGCAACTTATCCTGAACTGGGGCATAGGCCCTAGCATTTTCGTAGTGGATGTTCTTCCCCAGCGAAGTCGCCAAACTGTGGACAAGGCCCTCGGGAACTGCGTCCGCGGGATCCACACTAGGCATAATCGACTCGAGGTTCTTTCGAATCGAATTAAGACAAATTAGAGTCGCCACCAAGTTTTTTGGGAACTTGGAACCGTTTCTCCAGATCAGTCAGAGGTGGGGTAGATGAATCTTCACCCAGCTTGGATTCGATCGCATCCATTCTAGTCATCATGAGGTTCACGGCCTCAGTGAGTTTGTTAACAGCATCTTCCATTGCTTGACGTCGGGTTTTTGGCGGCCTTTCTACAAGAAAACCCCGAACCGAGTCAATATTCAAATGTAAGAGCCCCTGCACACTTAAGGACACGACACCAACTTGACTCAAACAAAGACTCGACTTATGACCGACTAACCAAAAGGTTCGACTCACGGTTGGATTTAGACCTCGATTCATTTTAGACTCGACAAGACGACATAACTCAAGCTGTCATAGCTCTATTCTAAACTGGACTCGGTGTGACTAAACCCGTGATTGGACTAACATAGCCCATAGGTTTAAGTGAAACGCCCTAAAATGGCCTAGCTTGGACGTTTCTGTGTACTATCCTGGACCAATTGGTCGACCCACATGACTCGAATCCCAAGAGGTGAGCTTGGGTGACCCAACAGGGTCGTGTTCTAGATACTTAGGACAAAACACGCCTAGCCAAACACGGCCAGGACCCGGACACGACTTGACGCATTTCATGCTTGGTTAAGGTTCGAGAAATATTTTGGATTGAATTTGAAAAAAAAAAAACGAATAATCGATTTGAAAATGAGATTTAAAATGGGCAGCATGCCGGTTATAAAAGCTTATTTTGGGCCGAAAAATCTAGTCCTACTTGGGCAGCATTCCGCGTTTTTAAAACCATGCTATTTTGAAAGTAAGTTGTCAAAAGTTCGGTTTTGAAATCGATACGGAAAATTTTGAAAAGACTCGGGAAATTCATTTCGCACATTGTCATTCTCATGTTAGAAGGATGTATGCTCCTAGACATCTCTAAGTCTCGGCAAGTCTTCTACAAGAAGGTCTATGCCCTCCATCCTTTTTGGGTCTTATAGAGCAAGGGCCTTTAGGTAGAGTACCTAGAAGAGCATCCCCACCATCAAGAACCACGACGAGGCGGAGTGGAAGCAAGCAATGTGCGAGTTCCTGGCATAGTGGGACGTCGCCCCCCACGCATCACAAAGAAACGCTGGGACGGCCCGGGAAAGTCCTTAAGTGTTTATGCATGAATCGTAGCACTATGAGTAATGTTTTACTTTCCAATACTTTCTTTTCAAGTTTCACCTCGGAGGAAAATACCCTAGAAACAAAGTGTAACTAGTCCTCTTTTCCCCAGCGGAGTCGCCAAACTGTGGACAACGCCCGCGGGAACTGCGTCCGCGGGATCCACACTAGGCATAATCGACTCGAGGTTCTTTCGAATCGAATTAAGACAAATTAGAGTCGCCACCAAGTTTTTTGGGAACTTGGAACCGTTCAAGTCAACTTTACACCTTTCGTCGAAAAGCATAAAGCCAATCGACTACGAGTGATTAAAGATAAAGACTTGTACCCTATATCACTCGATTTGAATGACTCTCGTAATCCAATGGTATTTAGACGGATCCACAATACATAGATCTTGAGTAAGGGGTGAGGGTACGTGTTAGGAAGCCCATAAGGACACCTAACCCCGCCCGTCAATAACGGCCTCAACTAAGTCAAGTGTCGGATTTCAATCAAGGTCATAGCTACTACGATATATGATATGCAAACATCGTTTTCAAAACCCTAACATGTGAAGTTTCTATGCCGATTTAGATGCAACTAAACTAACTTTGTCAAAGTTGTAATTTAGCATGTGGGTTGATTGATCTAACAACATACAAAGCAAACAAGGCTTAAGGGGAATGGGGGAGCCATTGGGATCTATCCTATTGCAACCCAGGCAGCATTTCATGCCGACACAACGATAAATTAAAGATACAACTCGATCTAAAATACAACGCTATACACAAAACCGTACACGACACATTACACGGCCAATTCGGCCTAGGGAAACGTGCACAAGGGGGGTGGCCCACGGCTTACATGACTCACGGCCTTGGGTCACTCCTCGTGATGCGTGCTTTCACTTAATCTTATGGAATTAGACATAGGGCCACACACCAAAGCATGCATTAGCATAAATCGGGCCATGTCGCTTTAAACAACATGCGATTTACTACGCTCTTACACGAATTGGAGCACAACCATCTAACCAAATAAGACTAAGGTTTTTGAAGAAGCTTTTGACTCGATAAAAGTAAAACAAACTTGAAAGTTACAACTCGATGAACAAATTATAAATTACAAGCAATGAAACAACAAAGAACAATTGGTACAAAAAACGAAGCAAGAAGGACAACGAAATCGTCCACCCTCACGGCCAAACCACGGCCATCCTAGTTCCTAGGTCAAGTTCATTAGTTAGATCAAATGATTGCGAAACGAGTTAGGAAACGAGTTAGAAAACAAGTTAAAAACGACGTTGATCGATCAAGAAAATATCGTGCGAGCGTGCATTCTACACGGCCTAGAGGGGTCGAATTAGGTCACGAAGCTATAAGATTAACGCTACTCATCGAGTGTTAATAGGAAGGTGCTAATCTTGCACTCCTATACTAGCGAGAAATCAAGTGAAAAGAGAGATGCGTTCAATTAGGTTATAAATTTGTTAATCGATTTTTAAAGCTATGTCGATGCACCCTAACATGTCTAATTAGGTTATTTAATCGATCTAAAGTCGTCTAAGTGAATCATATGTTAACAAACAGGGGTCAAACTAACACGCGACGGGTCCTAGGGTAGGTCGAATTGGTCGAAACAAACGAGGGATCAAAAGCGAGGAACGAAGTTAGAAATCGTTTTATTAATGCCCTACCTTGAATACGAGGATATGTAAATGAGACGGGGTGTACGACCGACCGATGTGGCGGATTTCTTTCCCATCTCAAGTCAACGCGGGTGTTCGTGGTGGTACTTTAACTCATACTCGGACTAAACTAGTTTCATAGTCAATGATATTAAACGATAAACAAAACTATAAACAAAACGATAAACAATAAAAAAAACAAACATAAAAGAACGAAATAAAAAGGAGAAGAGGAGGATTTGATGTACCCTCAACCTACATGTATCGTTGACACCGTCTTGGGCCATAATAGATGGTAGATTTTATCTCGAGAGGCCGTCGTCGACGAAGGAACAAAGCAACAAACACGTTTTTTGCAAATCTGGACAGCAACTTTCAAACTGCAATTTCTCACTCGTTTCACGGTGAAAATTCGATTTAAAAGATGTTTTGAAAACTAGAAAGAAAGTAGAACAAATATCTTAAAACAATCCCTGCTCATTTTGAATTATTGGGCACGAAAAACGAGCACAAACAGAACTGGAAAGACAGGAAAAGCCGCGAAAACAGACTGTATGACACTGTTTTTCGAGGGGATTCGTGTACTCTCAAGGGCAATTTGGCACGTAAATATTTATCTAAGATGTAGATGGATGTTGTGTGGTTAATTAGGAACAAGAAACTCGAATTTTGATGGAGGTTTGAGGGTTGAACGAAGGGTTCCAAAGTGGACACACAAACTGATTCTCAGTTTTGTATGTCGGTTTTGTCGAGGGTTTTTGAGAGGCAATTAGGGTTTGTTTCTGGAGTTTAAAGCTTGTAAGTGACGGTAGTATGTATGGAGAAATTAGAGGAATGAAAGTATGGTGAAGAGGGGGTATTTATAAGGAGTTTCGAAGGGTAGAAGTAGGGCGACAAGCAGTCGGGCCTGTTTCGCATAGCTGCTGTCCATCAGCTATTTCGTGAGGTTTATAGGGTTTGTATGGGGGGTTTGCTTGGTGGTTAAGCTAAGGTAATATGGGTAGTATACTAGGGTATGGTTTAGGGTTAATGGGCACGGGTTTAAGTGGTGTTTGGAGCGGGTTTTGGGTTCGGGTTTGAGCACGCAAAACAGGGGGGGGGGCTGCTTGTAATTTGCGGGCTGTTTATGGAGTATTTGGGACGAGAATTGGATGGGTTTCGTGGTGGGTTTAGTGATGGGTTGTTTGTGGGTAATGAGGGGAAGGAATTGGGTTGGTTGTGGCGGGTTTGGGTCAGGCTTTGAAGCACACAAAACGGGTTGGAGGAAGGGTCGAGCTAAAACGGGCTCAAAAACCGAGCTATAATCGAGCTCCAAAACGTGTGGTTAAAACGAGTTTTCGATTTTCAAATTCTATTTTTCAAATCGATTAACACATTAAAATAAATGATTTTTCAAATCAAATACACTCATAAAATGATTTTTCAAATCAATTATTTATTTTATTTTCAATAAAATAAACTTGAGAAAATAAATGCAAAATAAAGTAAAATGAATTCACTTTAAAAAAGCTTTAATTTAAATATCATTTAAATTAATAAAATACTCCGTCGACAACGCTCATTCTACATCGTAAAACGAACCCAAATAATGACAATGACAACTAATAAATACATGTGTCCTATCATCATCGGGTGTTTGTCGGGTTCTCTATAAAGTCCAATATCGACGGATACGGGTATCTACACTACCTCATGGTTGTCTTGTTGTGAGTTGAAGGGGCGGAGTGAGACCCGCTAACTGCCTCATATCGGTTATATTAGTAGGTTAGTTTAAATAAAGGTCTAGTTTTTGTCACCTCTTTACTCGGGACGAGTAAAGGTTCGGTTTGGGAATATTTGATGTGACCATTATTTGAGCATATTTAGTCCCCTAATTGAGCCTAGTTTGCATACTATTATAACATTTCATAGCCATATTATCCGTCAAAACCTTCCTATTTGCTTTCCTAGTGCATTTTGTATGTTTTGTAGGAAAGAAGACAATTAGGCGGAATTCCCCGTCCTTCGTGCATAGTTGGAAGCTTATTGATGACATTAGATGGACTAGTATGAAGAGGAAGCGAGAACTAAAGACAAATCCTACAAGAATAAAAAGAAAGTGAAGAAAAGGATTCTGAAGCAGAACCCGAGCGGCCACACAGGCAAGACGCCTGTCCAGAATGACAACCCGAGCGTCCAAGCAACAAAGACGCTCGGATTCCTCTACTACAATCCGAGCGGATTTGCAGAAAGACACCCGTGCACCCCCTCAAGAATCCGAGCGTCTTCCCCTGCTGGACGGACGGACCACAACGTCTTCAGCCGAGATGCTCATCCCTCCAAAAAGACTAGCATTTCCCTTCTTAAAACTCAAAAATGTAATTACTAATTTAGCCTTAGTTAACCTAATGAAGCTCTACTATATATACCCTATTTCTAAATAATCAAGACAGAGTTGGGAGATTAGGCTAAGCCTCCACATTAGAAATTCCTTTAGATTCAATTAAGAGTAGATTAGAATAGATTATTCTTTAATCTTTCCACAAACCTCACATTAATCTCTCCTTAATTATTGTTCAAGTTTGTTACTTTTGGGTAATTGAAGATTATTGGGTTATTATTGGAGGATTGACAACCCTTCATCAATCAATCAAGTTTCTTCTTTTATTCTTTGCATTATTATTTTGGAATCTCCATAGGTATAATTCTCTTAATCCTTGTTTTAATTATTGTTAATATTTCTTACTTGTTCATCATGTTTTACCTTGTTAATGTGATTGACAACTTTGTTAGCATGTTAAACATGATAATGAGTGAGTAGTCTCTTAGCTAGGATTAGTGGGTAACTAAAGGAAACCAAACATGGGATTGATTTAATGCTTAAATTAATATGTTTTCATAATTAATTTGCTTACTTGTTGTGATGTCAACTTTATGCACATGTTATGTTTGATGAAATGCTAGGCCTATGAATCCTTGCATTTACAACCATCTCTTATCTATTCAACTTGACTTGTAAGATATAAACCAACTCGAGCCTTGTTAGACCATGCATAGAAGTTGATTAGGAGGAAAGTAAGTCGACTTATAGGTGTTGTACAATCTAATCGATTTGGCTCCGGGACCCAACTCTTCCTAAGAACCGTAAGACATAAACCAACTCGGTTTCTCCACAACACTAATTGCTTGCTTATAATTGTAAACATGTTTGTATGATCAACACCATGAATCCCTTATGACCCCATGACATCCTAGCACTTTTAATCATTTGTCTACATCCTTCCTTTTATTGCTTATATTACTTTATTGCTTGCATTAGTTTAGACACAACTACAAACCCAAACAAATTGTGACACTAGCATAAATTGAGATAGATAGACTTAGAACCGAAAGCACAACGTCCCATGGATCGACCTCGACTTACCGCTAACTAGTTGTTTGTTGAGTATTATAAATGTGTTTTGATTGGGTGTACAACGACACGCCCACGCCACTGGTCCTACAGAGATATGCCCGGGATTGACAGGGAAATTGCAGAGCATCGGATACCCATTAAACCCGGGGCTAAATCCGTGAAACAGAAGCTACGCCGAATGCGTCCTGAATGGGCCCTGAAAATCAAGGAAGAAGTAGACAAACAGTTCAAGGCTGGGTTCATCAAAGTGTCTGAATACTCTGATTGGGTGGCCAACATTGTGCCCGTACCAAAGAAAGACGGAAGAATTCGGGTTTGCGTCGACTTCAGGGATCTGAACAGGGCGAGTCCGAAGGACGACTTCCCTTTGCCACATGTTGACATTCTGGTGGACAATACCGCCGAACATGCCCTCCTATCATTCATCGACGGGTATGCTGGGTACAACCAGATTAAAATGGCTGAGGAAGACATGCACAAGACAGCATTCACTACACAGTGGGGTACATATTGCTACACGGTCATGCCTTTCGGCTTCATCAACGCCGGAGCAACCTATCAAAGAACCGCTACCACTCTCCTACACGATATGATGCACAAGGAGGTAGAGATGTATGTCGATGACATGATTGTCAAATCAAAAGAACGGGACGGCCACATCAGCGCCCTTCGGAAATTCTTCGCTCGTCTGCGGAAATATAACATGAGACTAAATCCTCAGAAGTCTGCATTCGGGGTCACCTCCGGAAAACTCTTGGGACATGTCGTCAGCAAAAGAGGCATTGAGATTGATCCAACCAAAATCAAAGCCCTTCAGCAAATGCCTTAGCCTAGGAACGAGAAGGAGATTCGAGGATTTCTCGGTTAGGTCCAATACATCAGCCGCTTCATTGCCAAGCTCACTATGATTTGTGAACCGATATTCAAGAAGCTTCGCGCCTCCGATCACACCGATTGGGACGACGACTGTCAAAAGGCCTTCGACAGGATAAAGGAAATCCTATCAAAACCTCCTGTCCTCATGCCACCTCAACTAGGGATTCCTTTATCCTTATACCTGACTTTTACCAACACGGCCATGGGAGCAATGATAGTACAAATTGTCGGCAACGAAGAACGAGCCATCTACTAGATCAGCAAAAAGTTCATTGAGTACGAGACGAGGTATACCCAACTGGAGAAGACATGCCTTGCCCTAGTAAGGTCAACAAAAAAGCTGCGGCATTACATGCTCAGCTACACGGTCCACATCTACTACAAGATGGACCCTGTAAAATACATCTTCGAAAAACCCGTACTAAACGGAAGGCTGTCTAGGTGGACGCTCATGCTGTCCGAGTTCGATCTCAAATTTGTACCCCTCAAGTTTATCAAGGGAAGAGCAGTTGCTGATTTCCTAGCAGAGAATACCGTCAACGAAGATCCAACGACCGACACATGGTCACTTCCTGACGAAGACATCCTTTGCGCCGATTCTGACGCATAGGACCTATACTTCGACGATGCATCTAATCTGAGAGGCTTCAGGGTGGGAATCCTTTTAATATCACCGGAGGGAGAACATGTTCCGATCTCGGTCAAGCTAGACTTTGTCGTCACCAATAATGCCGCTAAATATGAAGCGTGCCTCATCGCCCTACAAGCAGCCATCACACTTGGCATCAGGAGACTGAGGGTCCACGGCGATTCCCCGCTCATCATCAATCAGGTATCTGGATCATGAAAAATCCGATCTGACAGCTTAGCTCCCTACCGAGCAAAGATCAATCAATATGCCGAGTTGTTTGACCAAGTCGATTACTTCCATCTGCCACGAGAGGAAAATCAATTTGCTGATGCCCTGGCAAAACTTGCCGCACTCATCAACATACCTGACGACATGAAATCGATGCCCCTATGTGTCGAGAGAAGGAGTGAGCCAGCTCACGTTAGTGCCATCATCGACGATGAGGAAAGCCATGATGAACCTTTGTACCAAGCCATCCTCAACTACAAAACCAAAAATGAATTCCCTCCCAACACTAATCAAAGAGGACAAAGAGCCATCCGTTTACTTGCATCACAATTCGTGATATACCAAAATCAACTATACAAAAGAACACCCCAAGGAATTCTCCTCCTTTGCATTGACCATCACAAAGCCAAAAACGTCATGGGAAAGGTTCACGACAGAGAATGTGGCCCTCACATGAGCGCGATGATGCTTACCCAGAAAATCATGCGGCTAGGTTACTACTGGACCTCCATGGAAGCCGATTGCCGTAACTACGTTAAACATTGCCACAATTGCCAGATCTTTGCAAACATACAACACATACTACCATCCCTTTTATACACTATGACGTCACCCTGGCCTTTCTCAACCTGGGGTATCGACATCATCGGGAAAGTCAACCCGGTAGGCACTAAGGGGCATTGCTTCGTCCTCGTTGCCATCGACTACTTCACCAAATGGGTGGAAGCACAGTCATAAGCAGTCTTGACCGTCAAACAAGTGGCCAAGTTCATTCAAAACAACATCATCTGCCGATATGGGGTACCCCATGAAATCATCAGCGATCAAGGCTCTCACATCCGGGCGGAAACTCAGGCCTTGATGGACAAATACAAAATCAAACGACATCGATCATCCCCTAACCGTCCCCAAACCACGGAGCGGTGGAGGCAGCGAACAAGACTCTTGTCATCATTATCAAGAAAATGCAAGACAACTACCGCGATTGGCCGAGCAAACTCCCATTCGCACTCTGGGGATATCGAACCTCCATTCAAACACCGACAGGCGCCACACCCTTCTACCTAGCATATGGCATGGATGCAGTTCAACCGGTATATTTAGAGGCCCCTTCTCTACGCATTCTACTGGAAAGTCAAGTCCCCGAGGCGGGATGGACCGGTCGAAGGTACGAGCAACTCACTCTTCAAGACGAACGACGACTCAACGCCTTGCACAACGTCTAGCTATACCAACGACGTATACAACGGGCATTCAACAAGAAGGATAAACCCAGGAACATCCAGGAGGGCAACTTGGTCCTCAAGTCAGTTCGAGCACCATTACCTGTTGATCCGAGGGGGAAATTCAAACCCAACTGGGCCGAGCCATATCTGGTCAAGAAAATACTTTTGGAGGGCGCAGTGAGACTGAGTGACCTAGATGGGGAGGATTTTACAAACCCGACCAACCTAGACCAACTCAAGAAATACTACCCTTGAACCATAGCAACCAACGACCTCCGCCTAGTTTTACAACTAGCGGCCACCTTAACCTTTTTCAACTCAAGCTCCTCAATGTGTTCTAATTTCAAATTGCATGTTTTATCGAGTCTAAGCTGTGGCACCATGCCCGTTTCGAATGTCCTTTGATCTGTCAAAGGCAACATCCATTTGCACTAAAACAAAAACCCCTGAACTACGAGCATGGTTTGATTTCACCTCTTCAGGTGGATACGTAGGCAGACCCTCTTATGCATGAGGGATACAACCACAAAACCCAATCAAATCTACAAAACATTTCGAACTACGATCATGGTTTGATTTCTCCTCTTCAGGTGGATACGTAGACAATCCTTTCTTACACAAGAAGGATACAACCATTCCCACAATCAAAAAGCAACCATTCCCACAATCAAAAAACAACCATCCCCATAATAAAAAAAAACATCACCCACATACAAGACATCCCCATCACAAGAGTGGAAGGGAAACCATTCCCCTTCCCAAGAAAATACAAAAATAAGCCTTTCTCCCTTCCAACAAAAATCCCACTTTCCCAAGTACAAACGTTTAGGACGATTCAAGTCGAATTGCCCATACAAAATGGATGGAAAAAACAAACGTTCACAATTTTCGACATGAGCAATCCTCTTATTTAATTAATAATGGGAGGGATTACAATTCCAACAACAAATAAATCTCGACGAGCCTAGAACTTGTCGAAGCTAAGGTGTCAACTAAAACACCTCACATAATAAAACTAGCACAAAACACACAATAACTAGCTTGTATACATAATAAAAACTCACAACAATAATACAACATAATAATAAAACGGGTAATGGAGGTCTTCACTCTTCCATTCTACCCTTGCCTTTTCCCTTAGGGTACATCTTCCCCTTGTTCTTCTTGTTGGCCCGCGTAGCATGGACTTCCTCCTCGGAACGGATCCTCAACGGATCTAAGACGGCGAAGAACTCCGGTCTAGCACAAGACCCCGTGTTCGACCCAAAAAGAGCCAATGCACGGCCCACCATATTCTAGGGGCCGGAACTCCCCTTCTTCGATGGTCTCATCACATCGGGGGTAGCTCCATCAACATACTCCTCAAAAAAGGCACGGTTGGCCTTGACAACCTCTCGGTACTTCAAGTCGACAACCTCGTCCTTACGAAATTTGGATCTCTCTTCCAAGGACGGAGCGTGACCAAATGACATAAGCGGGAGTCACCCATGTCGTAGCAACGGGGTTTGGTACCTCCCAAAGCGGCCGAGTGGCCCACCACCTTTCGAAGATCTCCACAAGCTCGGAGTTCCGGAAGACATTCTCTTGGACAAGGGTATCTTGAGCGGGCACCTTTTGTTGAAGCCCCATTTCCCTCATGAGCCTTTCGGGATAAATGAAGGAAACAACCTTCAAACCCACCACCATCAAAGAACGAGGACTAGCACCCGAAGCAGGCAATCCCGTGAAGGACCTCAAGTGCCGCCACGACACCACCCAACGGATATGAGGACCACCCTCCCCCACCAATCTCGCGACCCAATAAGCCTCGGTTGAAGCAAAACTATCCGGGTACAACTTCTTCCTCGTGGTAAGGTGACGAAAGAAATAAGAAGAAGGATTAACCGGAAGCTCTACATACCTTAGCCTCTCCAATAGCCACACTTGAAGGATCCTTGGGGACCCAAAAGAGAGAGCTTCTCCACAAGAGCCTTCCTTGTCCAAAGCTTGGATGATCTCTCCAAGCACCAACCATGATGGATCTCTACCATGCTCCATTTGCTCAACCACATGAATAAGGGTCATGCTACCATAGCATTTTGGCCCCTCCTTCTTCAAAACATCAACAAAGAGGTACACATGGACAAGGCAAAAGGCAAGAGCCCTTCTCCTAGCCACCTCCGAGACATTGACATCTAATCGGTTAGAAAAGATGTTGATAAGAGCCAACATATCCACACCATGAGGAGCAAGGAGGAAGCTGACTTGACTTGTCGACAAACCCAACATGGAACAGAATTTCTCCTTGTAGCACAACCGAGTCGGAGGACGCACCGGAACACAACCCGGCCACCCACCAATGGCTCCAACTTCTTCGGCAAGAGGACAAATCTCACCCTTCGGCAAAACGAAAACATGGTGTTTCGAATCCCAAAACCGAGAACATGCCTCAAGAAATGAAGGTTGCACCTTGACTTGACGAAGCACCAACAATTGACCAACTCCCATGCAAATGAGTTGATACTTTTCGGGAGGCGACAAATCCCGGCACCATTGTCGCAATGCATTCTCAAAAACGTCCATGCAATATTTTGTGGAAGAAGAAGAAGAAATTTTGTACAGATGTTTTTGTGTTTCGGGTGATGAAACAATGAAGCGCAAACATCACTATTTATACAAAAATGATCAGCGCGTTTTTCAGAAAAAAGGGGAGAGCCGGCTTCCATCGCCAGGCTGCTCGCGCCTCTTTGGGCCTTCCCCAGGATTCCCGCTTTTGACTTGTCTCTTTCAACTTGTGTTTTCTCCTGACACCTCAAACCTCCCGCTAGGACGATCGCGCCTCTTCGGGATGATCCAGGACATTTTTGTGTTTCCTCACACTCACATTTCCTTGTTTTTACGTTTTATGAAATCCGACACGGTTTCCATGACGCAGCTTTAAACATACGGATTTTTCTTTCTTTTTTTAAGGGAGGAAGGGCTAGTCGCCCCGATCCGCGACGGATCGTTTCCATGTTAGTCGAAATTCCGAAATTTTTTCGCTTTTTCGCAATTTTCCATCAAAATAAAAATCGAAAATTGATAACACGACGTCAATTTCCCTCAAATTTCAAGCACTCACAAATTCGAGTCTTGACCTCAAAAATCAAATACACTCGTAAAAAATCTTTTCTGAAATTCATCCATAACGGTTTGAGTTTGAATTTTTCGAGTCGCAAATCAATTTCAATAATTTCCGATGCAATTTAATTCAAGACACGAGTTAATTGCTCAATTTTCAAATTAATTCCTTTTAGAATCCAAACGTGACGACTTGTCGCAAAAGTTCTCAAAATTCATTTCATTTCAAGTTTCAAAATTTTAAATTCGAGTCATCTTGGCTAAACTTTGTTTCTCAATCAAATTCATTTACGTGTTTGCGTTTGTGTATATACGCTACCTGTTGCCTGTTTTTCTACACTAACGATGCAGGAACCAATGTGAAAGAAAAGGAGAATTGACTGCCGACAGCGCTCCTCCGAAACAAAACACAAAAAAGCCAAAAGTCACAAAATGAACCACAATCCAAAAACACATATATACAAACCGCCCCACGCACAATAAATCGACACATGTTTGATACGGACAACTGACCGTACGAACAAGATCCAGTACCGACATCTATCATACAGACACTGGCCTAAAACAACCATCTATCATACAGACACTGGCCTAAACCAACTATCTATCATACAGACACTGGCCTAAGACAACGAACTGGGGGCTATCCGCCACCTACCGAACTAAGCACTCTCTATCCTCTCAAACAAAAAAGAAAGGGAGCAACACAAGAAACAGAGGAGCAACAACTGATGCAGAGGTGGTTACCATGACGATAATACCTCGTTCCTGCTCCACGTCAAAAATGAAGACAGTGTCTGACAGACATCGGATGATAAGGGGGCCAAGAACCATGATGCGACGCACCACCCCGGTGCTGACCCCCAATCATCAGCCATCCTGTCTATGAGCCACAATGAAAAGGACGAGCCGGCCACATCAGCCGCCTCTCCCCCTCTACCGAAGCTTCCTCCACCACCGTCTCGAATCTGGCAGCCTCCTCGGTCAGTGCAGCTCCTCCGGAATCATCCTCCTTCTACAATGCCTCCACGACGGACCCCGTAAGTCCCAAATGGTACCCTACGATCAAAAGAATAGGCAAAGAACGTCAGCCGAAATTTCGGCATTACGACGGCATAAAATGGACAAATCCAAAGAAAAAAACACAACCTGCAAAGCAAAACAAGGGCAATCCCGCCCAAAACTCAGCCAAACGAAACAGCCACAAAACAATCCACAAAAAAAACGCACAAAAAAAGGACTCGCCCCTCTTTTCAAGCAAAAGACGAATCAAAACCACCACAAAAAAAAAAACGGCATTTCAAGACCCATACGAGGTCCGCCAACAAGCAAAAAATACATTCCCAATGCAATGGAAATTTTTTCTACGGCTCAAAAAGGCAATTCATACGCTGAGTTGAGTGCAAACCGGTCAAAAATTCAAAACGACCGCAAAAAGGCAAACGTGATTTTATCAGGCCTCAAGGTGACCTAAACTACCAATAAAGTCCATTTCAAGGCAAACTGACTCAATTCAAGCTCAAACAGGTGCTTATTTTGTCAGACATAAGACCGTCACAAAAGGCAAAATTTCCAATTTTGCCCACAATACCCAACAAAGGTCCTTAATGGGAAATTTGGTCTTTTCCAACTACAATGCAACCTAGTGGGACCCATTACCCAAGCAAATAAACTTGGCATTGTGAAATGAGACGGTTCCTTCGCCTCACTCAAGTTTTTCGAGCATAGGGAGCGGGAACGGGGACCAAAATGCAAACTAAAAGCACCCCTATACTCCTAAACAGGTTTCTAACCTAATGCAATCATCAATTTCACTCGAAATGGGCTCAATCAAAAACGCCCAAATCGATTTTCTAGGGTAAAATTTCGCCCTAATTCAATTAAGCTAATGACCAACAAAAACAAAAGGATTCAAGAGGAAATACATACCTTTTGATGACATTATGGTTAAAGGCACAAATGGAAGCTAACAAAAGTCCAACAATGGCGATTTGTTGCGGGATTTTCGATGGTTGAAGATGGAATGAATGAGGATGATATGCAGCCAAACCTCGCGTCTTTTACAGAAAAAGGGAAGCCCCTTGGTTCGCAAGGTGGCTCGCGCCTCAATCAAGCCTTTCTTTGCTTTTTCACCGAAATTTGGGCTTTGGCCCAATTTCCCTTATTAAACTTCGAGTTTTCATTGACGGCATTAAGGACCGTCATTTTTCAAATACAAAAACAAATAGTGAAGTCAAGACTCACTATTTTCCTTCAAAAATTTCAGACAAACGGCGATCAAAACCGCCATTTTTTCCTTCACATCTCAAAACAATAGTGAAAATTCAAAATTCACGATTTCTTCCAATTTCAAAAAATAATAATGAATATTCAAAATTCATTATTTTCTTCAGATTTCAAAAATAATAGCGAAAATTCAAATTCGCTATTTCTTCAAATTTTCAAATGACGGCAATTAAAACCGTCATTTCTAAAATAATGGTTGGAAATTAAATTCCACTATTTTCACCACACATGTCAGCGGTGGCACATAAACCGTCACATCAATTAATAGTGAAGATTCCAAATTCACTATTTCCATCAAATGTCAACGGCGGCACATAAACCGTCACTTCAAACGTAATAGTGAAGATTTCAAATTCACTATTTCCATCACATGTCAACGGCGGCATATAAACCTTCACTCCAAGCGTGATAGCAAAATTCAAAATTTGCTATTTCCTTCAAAATTTAAATAGACGGCGATCAAAACCGCCACTTTAAAATTCAAAAAAGAACAACGAATGGTGAAGATTCCAAATTCACTATTCCTTCAAATACCAGTAGGGGGCATCCTCGCGGAACCCGCTCATTTCAAAAACAGTGATAGTGAAAATTCGACGTCACTATTTCCATGGCGGCATCATGAGTTCGCTACTTTCAAAACAAGCCCATTTGACGCAGCTATTCTCACGGTTCATTAATCGACCAACATGGCTGGCGAGCCTTACTACGCCCCATGGCTGGCGAGCCTTACTACGCACCATGGCTGGCGAGCCTTACTACGCACCATGGCTGGCGAGCCTTATTACGCCTCATGGCTGGCGAGCCTTTCTACGTGCCATGGCTGGCGAGCCTTACCCGGCACCACAGCTGGCGAGCCTTTGTCCGCAAATGTGCAAGGACATATCCGAATATGCCTCTACGACTCATTACCATGGTTGGCGAGCCCTCCTCATGTACCCACCACAGCTGGCGATCCTTTGTCCGCAAACGTGCGAGGACATGACCGAAGATGCCTCAGGTATGACTCCTTCCTATGGCTGGCGAGACTTTGTACGTAGTCTAATCGACTTTAAACGACCCGCACGGATAGTCGATAGACTCAAAACTGTTCCCGACGCCACGTCCTTGACTCGTACCCTCGAGTCGCCTAGGCGTCGCCCTTCCCGACGGCAGGTCCTTGGCCCGAATCTTTTCGAGCCGCCTCGACATCGCTAGGGTCTCTAGGTTGTAATCTTCGATTGACCCGTGGGCTCTACTTTGATTTTCGCCCTGTCCAGGCCTCAGTCAAAGTGGTGGCTCTGTAGATACCCAGTGTCTGCTGAGACTCCAACAAATACCCGATGATTATCGGACCACAACATGATTTGGAATCGCGGCGTTTGATCGACAGTTAGTGTACAACTTTACGTCGAAAAACTTAAAACGATTTCGAAAATAAAACATTTCAAAGATACCTGGAGTGTTTCATGCATGACGACGAGGTCGTAATGACACTAACTAGAGTCAAAACCGACACCGGACCAAAAACCGACTCAAAAATTCAAATCCCGACTCCAACATTGAGTCAAACCGAGTCAACCACCAAAAACAAAACATTTCAAACCTTCTACCTTAAGTTTTCCCGGATTCATGAATGGTCAAGTACCAAACATGTGACTATAAAACCTAGGATAGAACAAATCATGATTGCACTTGTGTAAAAGCGACAAGATACCTCGAAGAACCGCGACGTGGCTCGCGCCTCTTTGAGCAGCCCAGGTGGCCACGTCGCTCAAAACTCACACAACCACCCATTTCCCTATAAATACCCCTCAAATGCCTCCCATTTGAGACTTACGCGAGTGTCCGCCCCCTCTTTTGTCCCTTAAAATTCTCGACTCGACTTCTTAAGTCACAATCCGACGCGTATTTACGACCTACCGATCGTAAATACAAGCCTTACACATTGTTTGGTACCGTCATCATGCATTAAATCACTTGACCGACCACTTCGACCACTACACCGTCACTAATCTTAAAACACTCTTTTTACTTACCAAAACGGTTTAAAACCAAGCCTTTTCCGGCCAAACGAGTTGTTACACTTACGTCGGTCACTCGCCATAACCAAACATGTAAGTATGAGGGTGTAAATATCCTCTTTTTATCATGTTTTCATTTGTTTCATGACTATAACATGCTAAAACGTGCATAACATGAACCAAAACATGGGATAACCAAGCCAAAACTGATTTTTGGTCTGAGACAGAAGCCCCTTGGTTCGCCGGCTTGCCCGCGCCTAAATGGGGTGTTCACGTCAGAGATCAACCATGTTTGTTCTCGTCTTTCCCCTTTAGTTTATTTTCATATTTGTAATTGGTTTTTACCATTTCAAATATTTTCAAACCCTTTTTATTTTATTTCATTTGTTTTAACCATAAAACATTTTTCACCCTTGGTTCCATATACCATGACGGTTAAATCCGTGTTTCGGTGATAATATTTGGTTAATAACATTTAAAAGGTATTTTAAAGCCTATTATTTTATTTTTGGGAGGTATTTTAAAGCCTTTCATCACTTCTTTACATCTTCAAAATAAACATATTAGTCCCAAACACAAAGTCATCTTTGGTTCTACATACCATGCCGGATTTTAACCCGGGTACGATGATAAGTATTGACTAATGATATTCAAATGAACTTAAAACAATTAGTTCATAATTATTTTCAAAACTATTCATGTCAAGTTTGTCAAAGTCGAACCCGACAACGAATATTATCAAAATAGTGATGATTATTCGAGTCTAGTTCTTCAAATCAACAAATGCGGTCTAAACGACCCTTTCAAACCAAATCGGGTTCAAATACCCATTTCTTGTAGAAAATATCGGTATACTGCCCTTAAAATTAAAGATTATAACCAAATTATAATCTATGAAAACTAGTCATAAATGAATTGCATAAACAAAATAGATAGGGATTAAGAATCAACCTTCGGTCCTAGCAAAATCGGCCTAAGAACAATATCGCAATGATATTCGCCTAATCGTTGCACCCAAGATGATATGAGATATGCCTTTGTTTTTGCTAGAATAGATCCCCAAAATTCACTAATTAATTTTTAGGGCTTTTGTGTTATTGATGAGAGAATTAGGTCAAATTAGGTTAAAAGATAAGTAAGTAAATGAACTCCTCTTTCTCACCTTTAAACCGTCCGAAATGGGTATTAGAGGAAGATTTTTCTTCCTCTTTTTGCTCTTATTTCGGTTTTTGGCAACAACCTAAAATGAGGATAAAATCTCCTTATTTTCGGTTATTCCAAAAATGTATAAAATGTGTATAATTATAAATCGTCATTTATTTTATTCCGTATTAATAAGTGTACACACAACAGCTTGCAGTCGATTTATTAATACCGGTCTGTAATAATTTATAATGACAATCTCGTATAATATATACTTTATCTATAAATATCACATATTTATAATTAGCTAATTAAATATAACCGATTATGTTTAATTAGAAATTAACATCTTAATTCGTTTAAGCTAACATTATATACATTAATTAAATATAACAGTTTATATTCAATTTACGAATTAACAACTTAATCTGTCTCAGCTAATATTATTTAGTCGTCATTAAATAATTATCTCATCAACACATTGACTAACTGTTTAGTCAAATACTTGGACTAACCTTTTAGTCAGGCATCAATGTGATTATATTTTCATACAATCACATCTCTCAAACACATCTTTTAGGTGTGACTTTTAGGGACCAGTTGATCACCGCCATCAGTATGATAATAACGTCAAACTTTCTAGCAAGCCAACCGTTATTAAGTAGTCGTTAATCAACTGATAAAATACGAAGTATAACCTTGTGAACCTGTAAGAGATTTACAAATGTTATCACACTAATTGTGGAGGACACAAGCTCCAACATTTCTCAACACGTTTTACAACGTTTTCTAAATGGTCAGAATACGGCACATAACCGTAGGGTGACCCGCGCCTAAAACAGGCCCTTCAATTCTCATTTTCAAAACCAGGGGGAGGCCTGTTGTACCGCCGGCTGGCTCGCGCCTCATGTAGCCGTCTGGTACAGGGCCTGTTCCCTTTCCAGCATTAGTCTAGGAGGATCCCGACTCCGGTTAGCCCGGATATAAGACAGATCATATGACTATTCGTTTATTCAAAATCACATTTGCAAAATGCATTACTAAGACAAATGGATCACGTTATGCACCCTAAACCTAATACGGTAAATGGATGTTTAATTTCCGTCTTGCATGCAAATCAATCATTAATCCAACTCGACATCTTATACTTGATACTTGGATTAAATCAACCGACTTAGAAAGCTCTCACATGTTAGGTTTAAATTATTGGATGCGCATTCATGCATTTAAACCGTTTTATCAACTTTTGCATTCAACCAACCAAGATCGAACAGTAGAAGTCGCTCTCATGGCGGGATTGGGTGTCCGATTAAAGGGCTTCCCAATACGTACCTTCACCTCTTACTCAGAAACTTTGGATAGTGGACGACCTTATCCAGGGCGTACGAGAGTCATTCTAGAGATAGGATGCTAAAGAGGGACGATTTCCTTATCTTTAGTACCTATGTCAAACGCTGCTTTGTGCTTCAATTTGACCGAGGTATAAAGTGGAATTCGAACGGGTTCCAAGCATCCCACAAATGCTTGGTGGCGACTCCGAACATCTCTAATCGTTTCGAGACTCTTACCGAGACAAAATCGACCGATATAAAACGATCCGGTCGAAAGCATTTTTACGCCGTCGAGCGTGGCTTTCAAAAGACCGCTATACGTCCAACAGATCGGCTTGGCGTGTAGGTGGCCGTGTCCACAATGCCGAGTCAATGTGAGTACACTTAAATGATGTTCCATTCCTAGTTGTAGAGGACCTAAAACTTCATGATCTTTTCTTACCTATTCCATGTCTGGCAATAGAAAGCCTTGTTATAACCCTAGTTTAGGACGAGCATATCTCAAGAGAATTTAGGACAAATCCACACCATCTCCCTTGTTGATGATCCATGACGGAAGGCAAGCCCATTCCCTACAATAAACAACCCGTGTTACTAAAGACCAACCCGTTTCACACCAAAGGTTCTAGTTTGACCCAAATCTTTGGTAGCAAGCAAATCCAAGACGATACGAGCCATGATCAAAGACAAAGGCTCAATCAATATAAATGACCAAGATCAATATCCAAGGCCGCGGTTATGCCCGTAATCCAAAACAAAAGAGTCAAAAGAAGAGGCTCAATCCAGCAATGTCAATATCCAAAGTCAAAGTTATCTTCAAAACTTGAATCAAGAATCTGAGCAAAAAGCCAAGATATATTCTAGACCAAGAATCTGAGTCTGAATCAAGAACGAGTATGAAATAAAATACTGAACATAATAACGCTGAAGTATATATAAAATCAAGTTATAGGGTAGAATCAAGACATCGATGAAGATGGTCAGCTAGCACCCTCACTTAGCCTTTCACACATCACACACCCTAAGTCCTTCTCGAGACCGTTACAGGGATATAGTTAGGAATTTTGAGAATCCTCTCAAGCTCCTCAAGTATACCCATCGTTTAGGGCCAAAACATGGAAACTTGATCCCGCATCAATTAACCTACCTTTATATGCTCAGGCTACATCAAGCCAAGAGACTCCATTTCCAAGCCATATTACAAGCCCTAACCCCATCAAGCCTTAACACCACAAAATCAAGCTCCAGAGATTTGTTCACCAAAGCCTTTTATTTCCAAGCTCCACATTCCAAATATCCAATCCAGTTTCATCTTGATCCAGACATGGAGTCTTCAGATACTTTGCTACCTAGGACGGTACGATGCCCATATCCATCCTTAGGGTCCATTTTCTAAGTGTGCTCACACGACAAGGAATTTTTTACAAAATTAGTTATACCTCTTTGGTCTATGATCAGAGGGAGTTATCTCAAATCAATTCTTCGAGTCACCAAAGGAATATACCCTCGTGACCCATGCACTTTAAGGCCCTAACAACATATCTTAGGCACACACCGGAACTACGAGCATGGTTTGATTTCACCTCTTCAGGTGGATACGTAGGCCGTCCTTTCTTACACAAGAAGGATACAACCATAACACCCAAATAAAATTAACAAAATCAAAACTACGACCTGGTTTGATTTCATTTTCACGTGAATACGTAGGCAGTCCTCATGGACACAACCATTCCCACCATCAACTTTCGACCTCAATTACCATCCCTTTCCATTTCATAATCTTCCAACCACAATTTTCATTTATACCTCTTTACTAGAGGCTCCTTTTTGTCGCCCAATCTCCTTTTTACCCAAAATCCAGAGTCATCTTCTCATCCTGGGGGCTTCTCTTCCAAGATGCCACCCTTCCTTTATTCCTCTCTCATTTAAGTCAAGCTAGTGTTTGGTCCGAACAATGACAAAAGTCTTAGATCAATTCTCGAAGTTATCGTGCCTCAAGAGGGGTCTCTTTTACAGCAAACGATGGTGAAAGATGTCAAAGTAGACAGCTGATCCATGGCTCATGCCTTGTCTTTATATATCCCCATCATTCTCGCAGGTCTTTTACCTTTAGAACTGATATGCGTTGTCACCCACACTTGGCTAGGGTTGAGCATACCTAGGCAAAGTTATCCCTGCGTCGTATCGGAGTCATCCTCATGTCGTGTTTCGTCAAACCTAAGTCTATATTTCGCATCCATATAAGGTCTGCGTCCGCGTCAGTCACATGTTTAGAGCCCACTGAATACACATAACGCATTAAAAACGATAAATTTCTTTAAGCATGTTTTAAATAACTTTTATAAAGAAACAAATTTTGCAAAATCTATGTGCTTCCTCATTTAAGGTCCATGTGTTGATTGCTTACGTGCATATGTGTTTATGTGCTGTTCGCCTATTAGATTGCATTCCTGTGTGGCTAGTAACCATGCAGATAGTCAAGAAACATAGCTCGCTCCAGCAAGGGGCTTCGCCCAAGTCTTCATTCTCCCCAACGGCGGTCAAGATATTCCCTAGAAGTATTCACAGTGATGCTCAAGGTTTCTTCCATGGCGATCAAGATGTTCCCAATCCTCGATGTGTTCCTCAGCGGTGCCAAGAGCGCGCCGTTGTCGATTAGACACCTTTTCCTCAACGATGCTAAGGATACGTCGTTGTCGATTATCTCCCCAGCGGTGCCAAGGGTGCACCGTTGTCGAGCCAGCGGATGATTCGACCCCGACAGAGTCATCGATATGTTCCTCAGCGAGAGTTATGATTCGACCCCGACAGATTCAACGATATATTTCCCAGCAAGAGTTATGATTCAACCCCGACAGAGTCATCGATATGTTCCTCAGCAAGAGTTATGATTCGAGCCCGTCAGAGTCATCGATATGTTCCGCAACGTATGATTCAACCCCGACAGAGTCATCGATATGTTCCAACGTATGATTCAACCCCGACAGAGTCATCGATATGTTACAATGTATGATTCAACCCCGAAAGAGTCATCAATATGTTCCAATGTATGATTCAACCCCGACAGAGTCATCGATATGTTCCAATGTATGATTCAACCCCGACAGAGTCATTGATATGTCCCCAACGTATGATTCGACCCTGACAGAGTCATCGATATGTTCCCCAGCGAGAGTTATGATTCGACCCCGACAGAGTCATCAATATGTTCCCCAGCGAGAGTTTGTTGCCGCTCATAGCCCGCGTACTTCTCAAAAACAGAGTTTAATTGAGGACGGACACAAGCAGATTCCCCAGGTATGATTTCTTCTTATAGCTGGCGATCTTCCTTACGTAGTATAATGGACTTTAAACGACCCTCCCCACAGTCGATAGACTCTAAAATGTTCCCGACCACAGGTCCTTGGTTCAGACCCCATGAGCCACCTCGCGTCGCCATAGTCATCAAGTTGTAATCTTCGATTGATTTGATGGCTATACTTTGACTTTCGACTTGTCCAAGCCTCAGTCAAAGTGGGGGCTCTGTAGATACCTCATTTTGGCACCTCCCGCCAACCACCCAATGATGATTTGGCCGCATATTTGATACGCGGAACGATTTTATGGCAGTTCGTAAGTTCATCGACTACTAATGGCTCAAACACTCAAGTGAACCTCATGGTCGTCATCTACACGCCGATACGGTTGTTTTGACAGTAATTAGAGTTCATTTGGAGTCCGGGTCAAAAACCGCTTTATTTTCTAAAAAACCGTTTAAATGCCGAGTCGGAATGTTCCGGAATGTTCTAGAATTCTCTGCATATTTATACCTAATTAAATTTAATATTTTAAGGAAATATCTTCCGTATATTGTGTTTCACGGAATAAAGAAGTGCATATCTACCGACATTCCATAAAAAACGCGGAAATCTTTCTTGCTGAGGAGGAAACCTCTGGGGAAATGACGCAGCAGGTGCTGCGCCTCTTCCAAAGGTCGAAGTGGCTGCTGCGCCTCTTCCCCAGCCCTCTTTCCATGCTATCCAGAATATTTTCGTGATTTGTTTCCGTATCCGTGTCATTCCTAAACTCCTTCGTGTGTTTAATATAAATAGAAACCTTTGGTCCCCTTATTTGGCACGCGAGTGTCCGCCCTTCTCTTCTCCCTTTGCATTCTAAGAACACGCTCTTGCTTTTGACGCCTACGTGCTTGATCAATCGACCACGTAAGCTCAGATCATTCTGAGTACCAGTCACGTTTGCATGACCGACCAAATTGACCACTACACAATTAATAAATCAATCTTTTAAATCCTTTTTTTAAGGGCACTTTCGTATTTACATAGATCGAGTCGAGTTACCCCTAAAAACCATTTTAGTTAAATCTCGCGATGCTAACATGTAAGTCTGAGGGTGTAAAGTCCTATTTTTTTATTGTACTTTTATTTTGTATCACTAATGTAAGGTCTACATCAAAAGCAAGTTCAAAATAGTCTTAAAAACCATCTTATAAAACCATATTTACAAAACAGTAAAGGTCTGACGTCGAGAAGAAATGCAGCAGCAGCTGCGCCTCTTCGAAGGGTCGCAGCATCTGTTGCGCTTCTTCCTGAGGCTGCCACTGCTCATGCTCTTCTTCTTCTTCCTCGACCCTCTACAACTTTTTTATTTCTCTTTTTCTTTCGTTTCTTTTGTTCGTATTAGTACATAGATCATGTTTTATTAGTTCTTTTCAAATTATAATGTTTAAATCGACTTAAATCCCTTATAATTCAATACTTGCGGGTTCTCGTCATCTATTTCAAACCCGAATTTTAGAGGTTCGATTTTCTCATATCGATTCTCTAGAATTTGTCTTTTGTACATAGTTTCTTTATTTGATTTTGGTTCATCAAATTTCAATTTCATTTTCAAGTTCAAAGTTTATTTCTTTTGTATTTCCGACAACGAGTTCGTCGTATAATCATGTAAACCACTGTAAATTCTCATCTTTAATCCATTTTATGACGGTTTCAGATGTATGTAATCAATTAAATCACTTTCACTTGAGTTCTAAATATCAATAATCGACCTTAAATTACCAACGAACGATAACAATCCGTGATTCTGACTTCAAAGCCAGAGTCCAACTCAAGAACAGACGCAGAAAGTGTTGCACCTCTTCCAGAGGACGCAACAGATGTTGCGCCTGTTCTAGGTTGGCTTCTGTCCCTGGACTCTTTCGCTCTGACATAGCTCCTAATTACGTATTAAATCAACTATTAATCGTATTACCACTTCTGATATGACGTATTTTCATACTTTTATTTTTAATTTTATTTTCTTTCCTTCTTCGAAATCCTGTTTCGAGTGTGTTTTTGATGTAGATCAAATAACCTTGTAATTCTTGTAATTTTAATTATTGTATTTTATTTATCGTAATTATTATTTATGTATGATTTAATTGTATGGCATCCACATGTAATTTAATCTAACCATCTATTTGGACCCCAATTGTTTGCTAAAACACGTGTTAACCGACATAGTCTAAATTTCACATGCTAGGACTAATCCATGTTTGTTGCATTGCATGTATTACATCGACGACATATCAAATATGAACGATTTTCCTAATCATTAGTAGAGGCTGCTATCGAGGCGGGCGGGATTAGGTGTTTGATTAAAGAGCTATCTATTATGTACCCTCACCCCTTACTCCAGTTATCTCTGGACATCCGTGTCCATTGGCATCTTCGAGAGTCATTCTAGATATAGAATTCTAAGCGTAATGAGTTCAAAGTGTTCGTGTCATTACTTTGTGTCTTGACGTGGCACGAGGTATTCGAACGGTTTCCAATTTTTCCACAAAAAATTGGTGGCGACTCCACAAATGCAGGCTTATTCAACCTTTCACCGGTTTCAATGCCTCAACAATTGGTAACGGCCCATGACGTGCTTTGGCAAACCAAGGTTCCGTGGGAAAAGTGCCGCCGCCTCGAAACCAACGAGTGGGTGCGCGCGGCGCGGGTGGCCCATCTCCAAAGTTCCACAAAAATCGTCACCTAAATATATTAATTTAATATAATTCATAACTAACTAATCTAATTAAACTAAATAGATTTATTTTCTCATATTTAAAGTACTAATTTATTAATTTTCCAACTATATATTTCAATTTTCATTTTGATCGTTAAATCTAACAAAAAAATATGTTGATAGTCTTCATTGCGTTAGGTTTGTGATATATTTTAGAATATCATATGATTTTGGACGAGACGGGCGAGCTTATTGTTGTAGTGTTAGCAATTAATTAATTAAATAAAAACCCGTCTTAAGCTATTTAAAAACCCGACTCATACCCGACCTTCCTCCTAATCCCGACAACCACCACGTCCGCCGCCGCCGTGGACCACCAACACCAGCCATGGGGGACCATGGCTAGCAGCCAGGATCACTAAACAGTGGCGGCTACAACAACAACCAAACATGACAACCTCCACGTCAACAACACATACAAACTCTCACCACACACACACAAGCCATCAAAAGTCGTCACCACGTGGCCACCATCACCACCGCCATGGTACCCCCTAGCCGTGGTGGATCCAAACACCACCAGCAATAGCAGCAACGTCCATGGCAAAACAACAACAACAACAACAATGACCGACACCACACCACCAACAAACCCGACACCCCCCTTTTTACCCTCGGTTTCCGACCACCATAGCCACCAACTCCACAACCTACGACCACCACTCAAACCTCCACATAACCCACGACAACCTCCACCCAATACCACCTCAAATCAGTCACAGTTTGAGGGTCAAAAACTAGTCTTAAGACGGTCGGATAAAACAACAACAACAACAACAACAACAACAACAACAACAACAACAACAACAACAACAACAACAACAACAACAACAACAACAACCAATAAAATATTCGGTCAAACCCCTAATTTGGGTGGTCAACGGGGTCAAGGGGTGGTCAACGGCGGTCTATGGCGGGTCAAGGTCGAGGAGGGTTAATTAAAATAATATATAAACTAGTGTGAGACGGTTTTACCTTACGATCTCGAAGCGGAGGGCAAAATCTTCACTTTCTCTTCCTTTCTCTCTTTCTCTCCAAAAAAGATGGGTGGAGATTGTGTTGAGATTTTCTGAGGTTGTGGATAGCGTTAGGATGAGTGGATAAGGGTGGGTGTATATGTATATGGGTAGTTAGTATGGTATAAGTATATGTACACATGTATTGTATATTAATATTATTATTAACATACTAGGTTATTATTATTATTATTATCACTACCATCTTATAATAATTAATATTATTATTTTATTGTTCCATCTCATTCATAACTGGCATAATAATATAAAATATATAATTATAAAATACGGGGTATTACAGTCTTCCCCCCTTAAAATGAACTTCGTCCACGAAGTTCGCCACACTCTCTCCTTTCCTCGAGTCTCATCACCAATTCTCATGTACTCTCTCTCGCATGTCACATGTCTATCAACCGTATACGCTCTTTCTAATTATCACTCTCATCCCAAGTTCTTTTACTCAACTCTCGTTACTTCTTCAAATTCTGTACTTTCTCTATCTTTAACTTTCGAATTGTTACATCTACTCCCGCTAAAAGAGAACTTCGTCCCGAAGTTCGTCTATCAAACCTCATAATGTGTTCACATACGCTCGTTACTAAATTCCACAAATGACTATGTTTGAGGTTCAACACTCTCTCTTACATATTTCAATTTATTATCAAATCTCATATCGTCTTATGCCATCGCTATAATCCCACTTTAGAAGCCTCCTAAATGCCAAAGCACAAGGTCCAACCCACGGTTCGAAACTCTAATTCCACAAATAACTCCCAACTCTTGTTGGTTATATGAATGCGTATCTATCATGGAGTATAACTCGATTATTACTACGTATCTATGTCCCGTCAAATCTCATGCCTTCACATGTATGCAAATCAAAACACCAATCGGACTCTAGGAAACAATCAATTAATGCAAAATTTCTCATCGTGTGACACATCCATGTTCCACATTCCCATTTCCGGACAACATGCAAAACATATACCGCGTCCAATCAAACACATGATCACACATGTGTTTCCATACCCATTCCCATTTATCATCAATGCTTCCGCTCATACTCAAGGCCTCAATCACTATCATGCAATGACCACAATGCGACACATAACTTGCATTTTCATCGTACTTGTACAAAATAAAATAAAACCACCTCAATTAACACACATCAAACAAGGTTATCAAATCATTCTTGTAATCCAATTACACATGTCAATTCACAACTTTTATTTGAATTTCGCTCTTAAGAAGCAAAAGCTACCCAATATGGTCAAACGTAAATAATTCACAAACTATCACTCGTGTAAGGCCAACATGTTCATCTAAACACAAGTCAACCAACATAAACCACGAGATAAGGGTACACCCAATATTAGGTCGAGTATTGACAAAACAAGGGTCAAAGCAGACCACTCGGTCAAGTATAGGAGGCCACTCGGACGAGTAGGCGAACACTCGGTCGAGTGTATTGTGCACTCGGTCAAGTGTCACCTGGGGCAGAATGTTTTTATTCTCAACTCGGTTCCAAACTAATACACCATAAAATAACCAAATTTAAACACAAATTCTTGACCATATAGCTATCATTATTACACCATTAAGATGAAATATCCGAGACATACTACCGACATGACATACTATTTCATGGACATGGTTTAATCACATTATTCTCAAGGAATAATAACAACATCACCTCTCAAATGGACACTAGCACAAGATGACGATGTATACCACGAACGCTTTACCTGACGATTGGGAGGCACTTTTCAAATAACATCGATTATACTACTCATAGGGTCGTGTTCCCACACAACCACTTTCATACTTCGTGCATACACATTCAAATTAATCGGTTACACTCTATAACACGAATGATCAAATACCTCAACAATATGATTAAATCCTCAAGCACTACATACCACATTCTTCCTCTCATGACTGCAATACCGAACTTTGTAATACTAAATTCACCATCATATATCTCAATCATCTATTAACCAAAGTTTCCAAGTTATGCTTAACAATAATATTCCTTAATATGCAAACCAAACTTCATTCACTATCCATAAACTCAAACACTCAACAAATATTTCACTTAGATCACACATCACTCATTATCCACAATTACCTCACGTAATCATTTTACTCAATACAAGACACCTTATGCCAGCTAAAGTCACTTTCTCCTGTTCCAAATTTCGAAATATTATTCATGCACCTACTTACTTACACGGTTCAAGTCCACAACAAACGGACAACTTACATCAATCCCAAATAACACATGTTTCACATTCATAACTCTCAAGATGCAACACTACTCATAATACATTATTAGAACTTGCCCATTTATCCTCATAAGCTCGCCAACTCACTTTTGTTTCACATCCTCTCAATCATAACCACATGTATATACACGTCTATACTCATCAAAACCATACAACTCACACGGTAAACAAACATTGAGACTCATATATAAGCAAAATGATACATCATTAACAAAGATTTCCACACTATGGAACAAGGAAACTATGTCTCCAATACAAAATTTGAAATATAATCATATGTGCTATGGTATATAAAAAAATATTGGGCAAAATTTTAAGGTAATATTTGCAATTTAAGACAGTACATAGTAATATTAACGAAATTGTAAGCTTGCGGCTCAAAAACAAAGTATTAATCACAAAGTCTAAATCTTAGCATCAACACCATAATTTTTCCACACATATCACCATTAACAAAGGTTGGGGTACTATGAGACAATTAAGCCAAGTTTTTAAATATAAAAATCAAAATTTGGTGATGTACACATGAGATTTCCAAAAAGAATTTGGTCTACTTTTAAAACGGAATTTTCGATTTAAACTATACTATTATAGTGATACTTATAAGGATTATTGCCTTAAAACACCGTTAAGCCAAGTTTAAGATAAAAGGAGCAACAAAAATTTAGTCAAGATTTTAAGGCGGAATTACCAATTTAAGACAATAATAACATTACTAATGGGAGTTGAAGTATTATTACTCAATTAATTTAAGAAATTTAAAAAAAAAATTCAAATTTTGAGACCATGCCTAACATCACTAAATAATATTTTAATCAACACAATACTACATCAACAAAGACTGAGTACCAATAAATATTTAAGTTACACTTGAGAGCAAAAATTTAAATTATGCATTTTGGGATAAAATTTCAAAAGATTTTGGGCAACATTTTGAAAATGAAGTCTTGATTCAAAATCATATATGTCGTTGCCAACAAATATAGTAGCCTCATTAGTTACTTAAACTAAGTTTCAAACACGAAAAATCTAAATTTCAGAATGAACATTAAAGTTTCGAAAATTTTGGAACCAAATTTCATGACAAATTTTCAAATCTACAACAAAGTTGACAATAACAACCAAACTTTGGTCTTTGCTAAACCATTAACCAAGCAACAAATACAAAATCAAATTATTAACTCAAGAACATATATTTTCGAGTTCATAAAACAAGTTTGGGTAAAATTCAACATGAGAATTTTATTTTTGACATCATAAATGACGAAAAAGGTTATTAATGCCGTGAATCAAACAAAATATGCAATTAATTGACAAAGTTGGAGGAATAAATATAGATTTAAACAAGGTCAAATTGGGAAGAATAGGAGGAAAAATGACATCACTTACATGGTTAAATTAACAAAATTTAATTGGATAAATTTGAATAGAAAACTTGAATTCAAGTAACAATCATCAACAATGGAGTTTTAGAAAAAGATTTAAAGAGAATTTGGTATTTTTGCTATGAGAAATGATGAAAAAATGCAAGAAAAAAGGTAATAATACAATTCTTTCGAATTTCACAACCCAGAAAATGGCACTCGGTCGAGTGTTGAGTCCACTCGGTCAAGTGCCTTCTCCGTTCGGTCGATTGACTCACTTCTAGAAAGTTTCAAGTTTCTGGAAATTGGACCACTCGATCGAGTGACTGGTACTCGGTCGAGTACTAGCTTACACTCGGCTGGGTGCCTCTCTATGGTTTGCAATTTCCGACTAACAAATACTATTCTCATACAAGCGGTCGCTTTACTAACAAGTATTACCGATCGCACCCTAACTATAACACTAATTAAGTTCAAACATATATGGTATTTGAAATGCAAAAGAAGGGGCTAACTGATGTGACCATTATTTGAGCACATTTAGTCTCCGAATTAGCCTCGTTCCTATGCCTTTTAGTGCATATTTGGGTCATTTACTATGTTTAGTCCTTTGTTTTACATATTCTTTGAGGTTTTTTTCCCTTGGTAGGAGAGGTGTGCAAACCTTGCATTTTCATGGCAAAATGGAGCTAAATTGATCGAATCTAATGACCAAGCATCAAAGAGAAGACAAGACTAGAAGGCCTTTGTACATACTATAGTAGATGGGCAATGATGAAGAAATCCTTGCATCCCCGACTAAATCCCGGAGGATTATTGGAAGAAGAAAAAAAGAAAAGGAAGCTGTGACACAATCCGCTCGTCCAACAAAGAAGACGCCCGTCCAAGACGTGAGGAATCCGAGCGTCTTTGCAGAAGGGACACCCGTCCAGCCACCCACAATTCGCTCGTCCATCCCATCAAGACGCCCGTCCATCCACCACGAAATCCGCCCGTCCTGACAACTTGGACGCTCGGATTCCCTTACAGTCCCATACGTCATTTTCTTTCCTCCATGAAAGATGCGCATATTTACGAAAGACCGGCAAAAAGGAGACTCGCATCTTTTATGAGAGGAGTGATTCCTCAAGGACTTAATCATCATTTAAGCCCTTAGTAAACCCTAATTTTTGTACCTAATCCCCACTATAAATACCCCATTAGTCTAATTAGATGAATCATGTTCTTCTTATCAATCTTTAGTGTAGTTTATATCATTCTAATCTCTTCTTAATCTTGTAATCAACTTCTAATCAAATCTTAATACAAATCTCATTTCCTTAATTTCTCTTTTGTTCATCTTTTATTTTGGGTAATTGAAGATTATTTGGGTTATTATTAGGAGATTGACAACCTTCCAATCAATCATCAAGTACTTCTATTATTCTTTGCTTTATTTTGGAATCATTAGTAGGAATAATCCTCTTAATCCCTTTTTAATAATTGTTAATCATCTTCATTTATTCATCATGTTTTGCTTTGTTAATGTGATTGACAACCTTGTTAACATGTCAAACTTGATAATGAGTGAGTAGTTTCCTTAACTAGGGTTAATGGGTAATTAGGGGAAACCAACATGGGGAATGATTCATGCTTAATTTAATATGTTTTCATAGTTTATTTGCTTGCTTGTTGTAATCTCAACTTATGCACATGTTATGTTTGATGAAATGCGAGCCTATGAATCCTTGCATTTTTTACCCATCACCTACCTTTTCAATGAGACTTGTAAGACATAAACCAACTCGAGTCTCATTAGACCATGCATATAGTTGAGTAGGGAGGATTAAGTCGACTTGTAGGTGTTGTACAATCTAATCGATTCGGCTCCGGGACCCAAACCTTCCTAGGATTGTAAGATATAAACCAACTCAATCCATCACAACAATAATTGCTTGCTTATAATTTGAGAATATGTTTGTATGATCAATTCCCATGAATCCCCTATGACCCCATGACACCCTAGTGCTTTTAATCAATTATTTACATCCCTTTTTAATCATCTTGCTTATTTACTTTTATTGCTATTTAGTTTAGTGATCTTCTCATCTCAACCCCAAATCATGACACCCCTAGACACCGCTACTTGCAATCGAAAATCCTACATCAATACCCGTCCCTTGGGATCCGACCTTTACTTGCCTCTTTACTAATAGTAGAGTTGTTTGTGAAGTTATAAGTATTGTTTTGGTCTAGGTGCTCCTAACAACAAGTAACCGAAAAGTAAAGCTCCAAGTGAGTTAAAACCCGACCAAAAATGGCGCCGTTGCCGGGGACGGTGTTAACTTGATTTGATTTTCTTAGATTGTTATTAATTGTGTCTTTCTTTGCCTTGGGGAAGTAAAACTTCTCAAGGTTTGTTCTAATTATTTTCAAGTTGTTCGATATTTTGCAAGATGGATATTATAGATTGTTTTGTTGAGGACCACTTAAGTATACCTTTCTTTAAAGACCCCATGTAAGCATTGGAAGCCTTGGAAGCAAGTGAGGCCAAAAATATGCATTGGGAATTAGAAGTAGATCTTTTTGAGGCCGCTCTAGCTAACAAAGAACTTACTCATGAGCAATCCGAATTAGTACATGACATCCTTATGGAAGCATATCAACCTATAGAACATGAGCAATCAATCCTAGAAGACATCTTACAAGCCGAAGAGCAAGAAGAATTTGTCATAGAATTTGATTATGATGAAATTGATGAGCATGAAAAACAAGTTGAACATGCTATGAGAATGGAGTGTCTAATGGAAATGGAGCAAGTTCTCAATGAACCTTAAAAGGAGGAAAGTGAGGTACAAATTCCAACTTTAAAACCCCTTCCCCCAAATTTGAAATATGCTTTCCTTGATGAATCTAAGACCAAACCCGTAATTGTTAATGACAAACTTGATAAAAACCAATTGGGAAAATTGCTTGATGTGTTGAAGCAAAATGAAAAGGCTATAGGTTATAGTCTAGATGACCTTAAGGGGATAGGTCCCAACTTTTGTATGCATAGAATTCATCTAGAGGAGGACCATAGACCTACCACTCAATCTCAAAGGAGATTAAACCCTACATGCAAGAAGTTGTCAAAGGAGAGGTTATGAAATTACTTGATGCGGGAATCATATATATCCCATATCGGACTCTTTGTGGGTTAGCCCCGTTCAAGTGGTGCCTAAGAAAGGAGGTACCACGATAGTGACAAATGAAAAGAATGAGCTAATACCCACAAGGAAGATCACTGGTTGGCGTATGTGCATTGACTATCGGAAATTGAATTCCGCAACAAGAAAGCATCATTTCCCCCTACCATTCATTGACCAAATTCTTGAGAGGTTAGCCTCCAACAAGTTGTTTTGCTACCTTGACGGGTATTCGGGATTCTTTCAAATCCCTATACACCCGGATGACCAACACAAGACCACCTTCACATGCCCTTATGGTACTTTTGCATATAGGAGGATGCCTTTTGGCTTGTGTAATGCCCCCGCCACTTTCCAAAGATGCATGATGAGTGTCTTCTCCGATTACCTAGAGACCATAATGGAATTTTTTATGGATGATTTTAGCGTTTATGGAAAAGACTTTGACTCCTGTTTGCATAATCTCTCTCTTGTATTGCAAAAGTGTGAAGATGTTAGTCTTGTTTTAAATTGGGAAAAGTGTCACTTCATGGTCAATGAAGGAATTGTTTTGGGTCATTTAATCTTGGAAAAGGGCATCGAAGTCGATAAAGCTAAGGTTAAGGTGATAGAGAAACTCCCACCTCCTGTAAATGTTAGAGGAGTGAGAAGTTTTCTCGGTCACGCGGGTTTCTATCGCCGCTTCATAAATAACTTCTCAAAAATAGCGAAACCCCTCACTCAACTCTTACTTAAAGATGCCCAATTCCATTTCACTGATGAGTGTGTTGAAGCCTTTAATAGAATCAAAGAAGCACTAATCTCGGCACCGATCATTCAACCTCCAAATTAGGAATTACCATTCGAGATTATGTGTGATGCTAGTAACTACGCCGTTGGAGCGGTTCTTGGCCAACGAGTAGAGAGAGCTCTACATGCTATTTACTATATAAGCAAGACTATTGATCCCTCCCAAGTGAACTATGATACCACCGAGAAAGAGCTTCTTGCCATTGTCTATGCTTTGTACAACTTCCGTTCCTACTTACTTGGATCCAAGGTGATTGTCTTTTCGGATCACCGTGCTCTTCGACATCTCTTAATAAAAAAAGAGGTAAAACAAAGGTTGTTGAGATGGATTTTGCTTCTTCAAGAATTCGACTTGGAAATAAGAGACAAGAAAGGAGCCGAAAATGTAGTGGCGGATCACTTGTTAAGGATCCGGTTTCACAATGAACAAGGAGAAACGCCGATCAATGACTCATTTCCCGACGATATCTTGATGGCCATTCAAACACAACTTGAAAGACACATCACCCCATGGTTTGCCGATTATGCCAACTACATAGTTGGAAGAGTACTCCCTCCAAATTTGAACTACAACCAGAGGAAGAGGTTCTTATTCGAAGTAAAAAGGTACTTTTGGGATGACCTAAATCTTTACAAGGAGTGTAGCGATGGGCTCTACCGGAGGTGCATCCCTCAATGGGAAGTTCAAGGAATCTTGGAAGGATGCCACTCATCACCCTACGGTGGACACCATGGAGCAAGGAGAACTATTGCAAAAATTCTTCAATCGGACTTCAATTGGCCTACGATGTTCCAAGATATAAGGGAGTTCATCATTCATTGTGATGCTTGTCAAAGGACGGGGAATATCTCTTGGAGGAATGAAATGCCACAAAGGGGCTTACTAGAGGTAGAGATCTTCGACGTTTGGGGGATCGACTACCAAGGGCCGTTTGTGACATCCAATGGGAACAAATATATCCTTGTGGCCGTAGACTACGTCTCAAAGTGGGTGGAGGCAATTGCCACCCCAAACGATGATGCAGAAACGGTCACCAAGCTCTTCAAGAAAATAATCTTCCCAAGGTTCGGAGTCCCTAGAGCGATCATAAGTGATGGAGGAACGCATTTTCACGAGAAGAAGCTCGCATCCCTTTTGACCAAATATGGTGTTCAACATAGAACCGGCTTAGGATACCACCCTCAAACAAGCGGTCAAGTTGAAGGTTGTCAACAAGACCCGAAAGGATTGGAGTACAAAGCTTGATGACGCTCTTTGGGATTATAGGACGGCCTATAAAACTCCCATAGGAGCCTCTCCTTACAAACTTGTTTATAGAAAAGCATGCCACTTACCAATCGAATTAGAGTACAAAGCTTTTTCGGCAATCATAGCTCTGAACCATGATCTCAAATTAAGTGGTCAAAGGAGGATGATACAAATTCAAGAGTTGGAGGAATTCCGACTACAATCTTATGAGAATGCCAAGATTTACAAGGAAAGGACAAAATTGCTTCATGACAAGAGGATCAAGCAAAAAGCCTTGCACAAAGGAGATAAAGTCCTTCTATTCAATTCCCGATATCGACTCTTTCCCGGGAAGTTGAACTCTTGATGGATGGGTCCCTATGTGATCACCGAGGTTGGAAAATATGGAGACTTTGAAATCAAAGCGGCAGATGGAAGCAAATTCAAGGTCAATGGCCAAAGATTGAAGCCATATTATGAGGGAGCATTTATTGGAGAGGTCGAGGTCACCTACCTCGGGCCTCCTCATCCTTGAAGAAATCGACAAAGGGAGAGTTTGGTGGAGTCCTCCCTAAACCACCACTTGTAAATATACTAACCCTTCTAACTTGTATTTTTAACTTTATTGCATTCCTTTTATCATAAACATAATTCTTTTCATGAGAGTAAGTGAGGGAGGGTCACTAATTATTTTTTATTAAGGAAGGAACTAGTTTTCAAGTGTGGGGAAGCTTTTTGTTGGAGTAAAGGAAAAACGAGAGGAATCCGCTTGTCCAGAGAGGCAGACGCTCGTCCAAAGAGGAATCAAAGTGTCCGTCAAAGAATCCGCTCGTCCAAAGTAGCTGACATGGAAATACTTTATCATGTTCCTGAATCCGAGCGTCTCGGAAGGCAATCCGCTCGTCTTCTTTCAGACACCCGTCTATTCGAGATTCCGCTCGTCTTTTTATTGTATGATTTTGGGATACTGTCCTGTAAGGAAATCCGAGCGTCCCTCAGAAAAGACGCTCGTCCAACTTCAGCAAAGACGCTCGTCTTCCCAGGAATCCGCTCGTCCTAAGCCGAGGGAATCCGAGCGTCCCAAGCCCGAATCCGCTCGTCTCCCTACGGCCTTTACTCCCGGTTTTTGCGATTTTATTTCTCCCCACCACACAATTTGTGACACATCATCCTTCCTTGCACTTGTATTATAAAAACCCACTCTCTTATGACTCCAAAACATATCCCAAACACTCTTTCACTCCACAAAAACAAAAACCCCAATTTCTAGGGTTTCAAAAGGTTCAAAAGCAAGATTCAATCCACAAAGAGCATCTCCATACTTCAACAAATCAACAATTCCAACTCTACAATCAAAGAATGGGACCAGGAGGATCTTTATTTAGGGATACAAGAAGACCAAGAGTGAGAGGAAGTTCTTCTACCTCTCACATCAACACTCAAAGGAGGGAACATGAAGAAATTATGGATCTTACCATTCTTGATGACTTCTCTAATGTTGAATTCGTAAATGATGTGCAAAGGCTCGTTTTTCACCGACTTCTTGAATTTAGGTTGGAAAGTGTTTCGAGAATGATGACTCTAGTGGAATTTGATAATGTGCTTGGCCTTGATGTCTCTCCTACCCGGACATCAAAACCGAAGAAATATAGTGTTGCACCCCTATGGAGATGACCGGCCGAGATTTCATGTACATTAAGGAGTGTCTAGCTTTCCACATTCAAAACCCAATCTTGAGACTCACCTACCGGTTCGTTTCCGGCACCATCCTTGCACGCCGGGACCCGACAATTGTGAACGAACTCGATCTTGTGTTCATGGAGTCGTATCTCAATATCCAAGGAAGAGGTGGATACCATTTTAATGCGCCTCCCGTACTACTTGAGAAGTGGGCTAAGTTTAGAAACGGAGATGACAATGGGATGAAATATATCGTCAATGGAGGGCTCATTAAAAGAATTGCAAAGCATTTCAATGCGAAATTCAATGAGAACAATGAGTGCACTCCTCTTTCCGGGAATACAAGGATAAATGAAGAACTCCTTCTTGTGCAATATCATTGGATAACCCTCGAGGGGGTTGATAAGAGAATCAAGTGGATAACAAAGGGGAGTGACCCAATCTACTTACCAATGACCGGTCTACCAAGAATTTCACCAAGGAGGGGTCCTCTATCACCGATCCCGTCCTACCTTATCCCCGCAAAACCAACCCAAGCAAGTCCAGCACCATCACCACCAAATCCCCAACAACAACAAGAGCCACAACAACAAAATGAGGAAATCAAGATACCTCCCTACCCTTTTGAATACCAACCTTATAACCACCCTAACCCCTTTATTCTCCCCCAAGATGACTTTGTGACCGGGATTCTCCAAGCCATGCATTTGCATCAATATGAAGCCGCCGTGGATAGCTATTATGATCTTTACCCTCAATTCCGCGACTTGGTTCAACAAGGGAAGGTGAGTGAGGAGGGAATGTTCCCCTCTTGGGCCCAAATGGACATTCTCTTCCCAAACTCAGAAAAAGCAAATGAAGGGGCAAATGGGAAAGAAGGAGAAGGGAGTGATAGATCTTGGGGTGGGGATACGGTGGAGCTCAATAGCGAGGAAGATGAATTTATGGACCTTAATGCAAGTGATGCATCCAAGGAAGTTTGGGATAGTGACCTAGAGAGGGATGATGGCGATCTCTAGAAGATCTCTTCATAGCTAGATGGAGCGGGCATGAGGCACCCATCAAAAGCTTAGGTGATGTTTCCTTATCCTCTCTCTTTATTTTTAATTTTCATGAAAAGAATTGATGTTTTGATAACTTGTACCATATTTGCTTTCATTTTGAGGAGTCATAGCAACATGGAGGACTAACACCTTGGCTCCATTAAGGTGTTCTTTTTATTGTTCCCACATGTAAAATCCAAAATGACAATTTGTAGTTTCATGCATTGCATTCCGTGTGCATGAACTACCCGAAATTCAAGACATTAGAAATAATGTCTATTTTGGTTTGGGGAAGTCCATGCATACGCATTGGGAGGTAATCTAAATTACGCTCTCCGCCATATCAAAAACCCATGCATCATGTAGTGTAGCTTAGTATAGCTTGCATTTAGTTTAGAAATCATGCATCATGCTTGCATAATTTCCTATCGTATTGGCCATTGAGGACAATGCCCATACTAGTGTGGGGATGGGAAATTCTAACTTGACTTTTATTCAAAAATCCAAAAAAATTAAAAATTTCGAAAAAACCATAAAAATTGAAAAATTGAAAAACCAAAAATATGTTCATTTCCTTTGTAGTGTAGTCTTGTATATATTGTTTTGTATATATTGTGTTTGTTCATCCTTTTTCACATTGATCGACTACGCCACATCCGAGACATGGGGATATTGGAGACCGCATGGTATGATCTTTTCAATCTCCTTTTTCCTCTTTATGTTAATGACTATGCGGCTTTATTTTGATTGATGCGGTATAAACAATGTGAATTTAGGATTGCATTTAGTTTATTTGGCATACTAGTTGGTAGAAGCATATGCATTAGGGTGTATAAATGTTAGTTACATCATGGCATGTAGTTTGCATGTTAGAAAAATTTTGTGAAACCGTCTACTTGGGAAGCTTCACAAGTGTATATAGGCCCTAGTAGATGCTTTTTCTTCTTAAGACTTTGCTTGTTAAAATACTTGTAAAACACCCTAGGATGTGTCATGCTAGTATCCTTTGACCCATGGATTAAGGCCTAGTGAAGAGTACCTTGTGGTGTGATAACTCCTTGGCTACCATTTATTCCAAGGTGACCCTTGAAACCATGCATCCTTCATCCATGTTCTACCATACATTTTGTCATCAAAGGGAATGGGCACGAAAAGAAATTGTTTAAAAGTTTGAGTTCAAGAAAAGAAAAGAAAAGAAAAGAAAAAGTTTGCAAAATGCATCAAAAGAAAAGAGGAGTAACAAAAATGAAAGCTCCTATGTTTCAAATATAAGGCACCCTCTTTACTAATTAGAGTGACTTTAAAATGTTCAAAAGAAAATGCAAAAGTTGAAAAGTTGTCAAGTATTGAAATGCCAAAAATCAAAAGAAATGGCAAAAAGAAAGTGTTCTCAAATGTTATATGCCACAAGAAACTGGGAGGAAAACAACAACAAAGCAAACTCCCAAGTGAAACTCAAATACTATCGATCCCTTTATCCATCGTATCCATTTTTGTGCATGGTAGACAGGGGACGACCCTTCTTCTTGTCTAGGCAAGAAGGAGAACTCCGCGATCCTCCAGTGTTTCTAACACCATAGGTAGTCTACTCTTGACAAAAGCATTTAACGATTGACGACAAAGGTACCCTAGCTTGACACAACTTGGAGGTGATTTATTGGTATCCTTCTAGGCTTAGTAGTTTGAAGAAATTGCATCTATGAAGGAGTGTGTACCCTTGAATTGCTTCCCTTGTAGATAATTTCCGCCACTTAGATGAGGAAAGTGGCTATTCTTTTGTAGATGCATCCATTACTTGATTTTGTGTGCTTTAATGTTTGGATGTGTCGCCATTTTGGCAAGACCCACCTTACCTTGCAAGAAGGCATCCTACCTCATGGTTGTCTTGTTGTGAGTTGAAGGGGCGGAGTGAGACCCGCTAATTGTCTCATATCGGCTATGTTATTAGGTTAGTTTAAATAACGGTCCTAGTTTTAGTCACCTCTTTACTCGGGACGAGCAAAGGTTCGGGTTGGGGATATTTGATGTGACCATTATTTGAGCACATTTAGTCCCCGAATTAGCCTCGTTCATATGCTTTTTAGTGTATATTTGGGTCATTTACTATCTTTAGTCCTTCGTTTTGCATATTCTTTGAGGTTTTGTTCCCTTGGTAGGAGAGGAGTGCAAGCCTTGCATTTTCATGGCAAAATGGGGATAAATTGATCGAATCTAATGACCAAGCATCAAAGAGAAGACAAGACTAGAAGGCCTTTGTACATACTATAGTAGATGGCAATGATGAAGAAATCCTTGCATCCCCGACTAAATCCCGGAGGATTATTGAAAG